>NW_022162568.1:0-94892 GCF_008728515.1 Papio anubis | reverse complement strand
TTGTTGTGCTTCGTTCGGTTGCTGCCTGTCCCATGGTGGCTGTGAGACCCATCACCCAGCCCTCCTGCATCCTCAGCTGTAGCCTTGGCCATCCTGGGAACCCCGTCTCCCCAGCTGCCTGTAGCTGGGGATGTCATGCCGGCATGGGAGCACATGTCCTTTCTCCCTCCCAGGTGAATATCTGAGCCTGGGAGGCAGAGGGAGGCTGGGGTCCAACCAGGAGGTCTCAGAGGGAGGCTGATTATATAGTCCGCATTGACCAAAGGATGCAGCAGCCAGAGCCAAAGCTGGAGGACAAGTGCTGTGTCGCCAGCAGGGCGACTCCTGAAGGTGTGTGGAGGAGGCGTGTGGAGAAGCCACAGAAGCCCCCAGAGCACCCAAGACCTCACCCTGCTGTAGCCCGCGCTGATCATTAAGCCTTGCGACTTTGCTTAAAATTCACAGAGCCCATTCCAGCCACCACTCTTTCCATGTCCACCTGGCCACTGATTCCTGTCCATACCTGGCCCCTCCTTCATGCCTTCCATCCACCACCTATTTTCCTCCTTCCTTCCACTAATTCCTTCCTTCCTTCCATCCACCACCAGCCCTGCCCCTGGTGCCCATGGCCCCGCCCACATCCACCGCCCACCTGCAGCCCTGCTCTGCCTAGTTGCCCCGCCGCGGCCTGGCCAGCCCACCTTGCCATGGCAGATGCTGAACACATCGCTTTTGAGGATGCTGCACTGCTTCTCGGCCCAGGAGCGGCGGTGCGGGTTCAGGCTGCAGGGCTCGGGGTTGGTGCTCACGTCCGGGCAGGTGGGGGCCTCCTTCCAGCTGTTCCCGAAGTCCAGCCCGCTGCTCACCACCATGTGGTCCCGTCTGGTGAAGTCGTTGTTGGAGTGGTCATCAAAGTTCCCACACAGGCCACACACGGTGCCCTGCAAGAGACAAGCACCCCGGGGGCTCCGAAAAGGGGCTGGAGGGAGGGCAGCGGCTTGTCCCGCAAACACCAGGGCAGGGGGTAGGGGGCTGGCCAGGAGAGGACAGGAGAGGGCAGGGCAGGCAGGGAGGTAGCCCACCTTGTAGGAGGGAGCCAGCTTGATGAACACGGTGGTCCTCTTGTCCCAGATGACGATGATGCCCGTGCTGGACTCCACCACCAGGTACTGGCCCACCTCCCGCGTGGTGTAGGTCACATGGTGACCCTCGTCGCGCTGAATCACCACATGGCCCTTTTCTTCCAACTTCAGCTCCGTGCTCTGCCCGGAGGAGAGGCCCAGTCACCGGCTGGTCTGAGGGTCCCGCAGGGCTCACACATTCCCGGGGCCAGCAGCACTCACCCCAATGAAGATCTTGATGGCCTTGGAGCAGGTGACGCCCGTCGTGCCACAGGGGACGTTCTCGGTGATGATGCTGAATGAGCCTAGTGAGGAGTTCTGGCCGCAGTAGTCCTGGGGGCCAGGAGGGCAAGGTCAGCCAGGACAGCTGGGCCCCAGGTGTCCCAGGGCACACCCGCCCCAGTTGGCGGGGCCACAGCCACTGAGCAGACAAACCAGGCCCTGGCCCTGCCCATCCGAGGACCTGACCCAGCTGCAGGCCCGTGTCCCTGTCCCTGGGGATCACGAGACACTCAAGGGGCTGCGTGGGATTTGGATCTGGAGAGCCTAGGTGGGCGGCGGCCCCAGCCCTGGCCTACTCACTCCCATGCAGAACCCTCAGTCCCCATGGCTGGGTGGGTGGCCACTTGCGCCCTGTGCACCCAGAGGAGGACCCACAGGAGGGAGGACCCAGGAGGAGCAAGGAGAGGGACCCAGAGGAGGGCCTGGAGGAGGAGAGACCCAGGAGGGAGGGACCCAGAGGAGAACCACAGAACTGGGGCAGTGCAGGAGGGGTTTTACTACACTTGCCCACTTCCCTGGCTAGAGACTGAGATCCTCCCTGTGAGGTGGGTGGGTCTGGGGCTGAGGAAAGGCGGCCTTCCAAAGTCTCAGGGAACGAGGGGCTGGGCACTGGGCTCGGAGGCGGAAGCCAAGAGGGTCCCCTGACCACAAGCAGCCCAGCCAGGCAGTGCCCGTGACCACACCTGAACAGCCACATAGGAGCAGTGTCCGTCAAAGTCATTAGTACTTCCCGTCAAGAGAGTGATGTAGTGGCGGCTTAAAATTAAGGCCGGAGGCAGGTGCCATGGCTGCCTGGGTGCATACCCAAGCGTCCTCTCCTGGCAGGTGCTGAGGGGAGGACAGGAGGAGAGCCTGAAGGGACCCAGGACCCGCTCATGGGTGCCTGGAGACCCTGTGGACACCGATGCAGACAGGCTCCTGTGTGCTCCCTGGGGGCACCTGCAGACCCCAAAGAGGTGGCTCCAGGTGTGCGCCTCCCATGCTTGGCTTCAAGACCAGCTGGCTGACATGAGAGACCACCCTGCCGATGGGACAGGGGCTGTCACAGGATCTCATGAGACCCAGGCGGGACCCCCAGGAGGAGGGGCACTGCCCCTTGGCCTGCTCTCCAGTGGCCACCCTTGCAGGCGTGTGGGGCCTGGAGGCAGCCGGAACCCAGGCGAGACCCAGCTTACCAGGTATTGCAGTCCCTTGATCTTGGCCCGAGAATACTTGGGTGCCAGTACATGGGCCCGGGGCATTCCTTCTCCACCACACACACAGCAGCCCGGCCGTCGTCCAGCCCATCAGGGCACAGCCTGACTTACACTCTGTGTGGTACTGGGAACAGCCAGGGGGAGTGGAGTTCAGGGGTGGGCGTTGGGCTGCGGCCTCCCTGAGCTGCCCTCCCTGCAGCCCTGCAGCCCATCAGGATTGGATACACAGCCAGGAAGGCCTGACCATGCAGTCTCTGTCACATCCCAGACCTCCCACCCACTCCCCCTAGCCTGGGCTCAGGCCTCCCTCCCCCTCAGGGCCTGGGGCAGGAGACTGGTAAGGGCTGCTGGCTGAGGGCCCTACACTGCCCCTCTTGCCAGTGGTTCACAGGCTGCCGCCTCCCAGGGACAGGGTTGGCTTATCGACGAGTCCCTCTCGTCCTCAGGACTCAGCACCCAGACCCTGGCTGGGGGCTGGTAGAGCGGGCTCAGTCCCAGCCCAGAATCCCTACTGCCCGCCCACAGCAGCACCCCAGCAGCCGGCCCGGCGTCTGGCAGCTGAGGGCGCCGAGGCTTCCCGGATGGCCAAATCTGAATCAAATTCTGAGATCCATGGATCTTTAGAACCCGATACAACCATGGAACCGAGAATTGCTCAACAAACAAAGTCAGAACAAACTGAGACGCTGAGTCAAAGGAAGAGTAAAGAACAGGAGGAAGTGCTCGAGGTAGCTAAAGGGGAGAGAAAGGTAACTGAACAAATGAGAAAAGGATAAAGGAAGGTAGCAAGGTAAACAAGGAAAGGTAACTAAAGAGAGAACAAATGAGAAAGAATTAATGCCAGGCATAGAAAAGGAAAATTAACAAAGGAAATGCTCGATGCGTAAGGAAGATCTTTCGAGGAAGGCAAGGAAAGAAAAAGGTCAGGGAAGAAAATCCTCGAACAAAATAAAATCAAAAGGAAAAAGATCTCAAACTCGTAAAATCATCAAAACAAAATCACCAATCAAAATTAACAAAATCTCAAACTCAAAAGACAAAAATTAAGTGAGGGGAGGGGTGACAGGGAAGAGTGGCCAGGGCAGGCAGGGAGAGGTGGCCGGGGACAGTGGCCAGGGCAGGTGAGGGAGGGGTGGCCGGGGCAGTGCCACTTACTCTGGCCAATCAGATGGATCTGCCTACAGTGCAGCCTCCCGTCCCGGCACACACTGTGGAAAAGGCCGGGGATGAGTGGGGCCCATGCAAGACGGCCACAGACAGCCCGCAGCTTCCCCGGGACAGATGTGAGCCTGGTGACTGTCAGCGCCCCCCACCCCAGGCACCCCTCAGTCTTGGGTGTCTCAGCTTCCCCAGGTAGAGTCTCCCAGGTCTCCGTTTGGGGCAGGTTCAGAAGGAGCTCCCCCGCCCCCACGCCACACCTGACACCCAAGCAGTTACCCACCATCGTTCTTCCTGCCTGACGACCACATCCCCTGCCTCCAGGTAGAGGCCGCGGTGGTAGCAAGAGCACTTGGCCAGGGGCACGCAGCGGCCCTTCTCGTCCAGGAAGGTGTGGTCAGGGCAGCCGCAGCCGTCCACAGGCGCAAAGCCCTCAAGACAGTGGCTGTTGGCCTCAGAGAGGGAGCGGCAGGTCTGCTGGCAGGTGGTCAAGTTGTACAGGAAGACCTGCGAGTTGGGGCAGGAGCCCACATCCTTGTCTGCAGAGGACCATGGGGTGGCGTGAGGGGCAGGAGGAGCCAGATGCCCAGCTCCCATCCCCAGGGTGGCCAGGGGACCAGGGAATGCACACTCTGGGACCCACTTCCACACTCGGCTGCCACAGCTCCAGGCCGGCCCCAGGTTCCACCCCTGCTATGTGACCGCCCCTTGCTGTAGGAGGAGCTGGTTTCCCGCTACCACTGGCCGATGAAGCTGGAGCCTGGTCCGTGGCTGCAGGGGCCAACTCCTCTCCCTGGACCACCCATGCTCAGGGCCCCCAGCCCCGTCCCAGGAGCTCAAAGCCTGGACCCCATCCCAAAGAGGCAGCCCACAGGGACGGCACTCACTGCAGACATGGTCCCGCCAGCCCCACAGCATGACTCCCTTGGCAGCACAGGCACGCGCGTAGGAGGACAGGGCGGCGCACAGGCAGTCCTCGTTGTTCTGACAGTTGCACGTGTCATATTTGCACCTCTGGGCGACAGAACAAGGTGGGCGGGCAGTGAGGCAGGGAGGCAGAGCATGGCCCGGCGCTCACAGATGCAAGCTCACACACGCACACAGCAACCAGTGGGCCCGGCCGGGTGCCCTGAGTCCACCTCACAGGTGGCATGGAGGCCTGGGAGTGCCCTGAGTCCACCTCGATGGCATGGGGGCCTGGGGGTGTGGGTCCCACCCACCTTGTAATACTCAGCGGGGTCCACGACCGAGTGGCACCTGCCAAAGGGGGTCTCTGTCTTCTTCAGGAGGGAGCACCAGTGCTCGGCATAGTTGGCTGGGGAGTGGGGGATCAGAACTTCAGCGGGGCCTGGGACCCCCATGAGATCCCCTGGGCCCTGCTGCCCGCCTGCCTTGGCCCCAGATATGGTTCCTTCTGTGCACCCATGCCCAGGCCCCTTCCTCCCCCTGAGTCAAATTTCCAGGCAGCTCCAGGCTGGATAGAGACCCGGGCAGGGCACCCACCACCTCCCGTCTCTCACCCCCAAGGGCCCAGCATCCCGGATGTGATGGGGCAGGTAGGGACCAGCCCAGGCCCTCTTCCGGGTCACCTGGCAGGCTGCCACCATGGCCGCCATAAACTAGCCACAGCAGGAAGCAGCTGGTGCTGGGCTGCCCCTGGCGGAGAGCCACCTAACTTCTGCCCCTCACCACCCACGTGTCCTGCTGGGAGCCCCATCTGCCCTTCCAGGCCATGGACCGGGTCCCCCAGGCAGGCTGGGTGGGGGCGCCCATGTTGCTGGGCCTCACCACTCTCGATGTTCAGGGAGCAGGGATCGTCCAGCCAGTCCAGCTTGTCATGGCAGCTTGACTGTGCCTTCCAGGTGTTGGCAAAGCCGGCCCCCGTGGCCTCCACCAGCCCACTGGCCGTCTTGAAGTCATCACCTTCCAGGCCGTTGAAGTTCCCACAGAGGCCTGAGGGGCCAGGACAGGGTTGGGAAGGGTCTGGGGCTAGCAGGCCCCCCTGTGGGCCTTTGTTGGGGCAATCCCGGTGGGGCCACTTACCCTGCACCTGCCCCTGGGAGGCCTGGTCCAGCGTCAGGAAGAGTTGCATGACTGGGGCCAGCTGCACCTGCAGTTGAAGGCCGCTGGCCATGCTCACGATGATGTGGTAGGAAGACGGGCGGAAGACGGAGAAGCTCGCTGCAGGCAGGGGCACGGTGAGGGACACGGTAAGGGGCACAGCGAGGGGCAGGGCTCCCAGGGCCTGCCTGGCCCAGGTGAGCAGCAGGAGGATGTCACCCTCCCACCGCCCCCTCCAGCAGAGGGCCCAGGAGAGAGCCTGCCGGGTGCTGCAGGGACCCTCCTCCCATGGAACCTTTCCACCCAGCCTCCTGGGTCTGAGACGGCTGGACTGTCCGAATCACTGCAGGCCCAGCGGAGCTTGAAGGGCCTGGGCCCCTCCCTGGGGTACAACTCACCGGTCACGTGGGGCAGGTTCACCTGCAGCTCGTTGAGCAGCACGCTGCCATCAGACTTGAAGACGACCACCTGTGGGAAAGGCCAAGGTTGCTCAGGGCTGAGAAGGGCCCCCATTGGGGGACCTGGGGCTCCAGAAGGAGGGGGCAGCACTACTCACATTCTTCTTCTTGTCGGCCAGCAGCACCACCGTCTTCAGGCAGGTCTGCTTGTCCGTGGAGCCACAGGGGGCCAGCTCACCCAGGAGAGCGTAGGAATCGTTGTGGTCACCCTGTGATGGGGCAAGAGGCAGAGCAGCAGCTGAGGGCCGGGACGGGCAGCACCCTGCACCCTAGGACCCGGCAGTGGCTTACAAAGGAAGGCCCACTACTTATCCTCCAGCCAGAGAGCAGCACAGTCACCTACCCCAGGACAGCCCACGGGCACCCTCTGCTTCAGGGACAGCCAGCCCACCCACCCCTGGATGGCCAAGGGCCTGGATGCCAGCCCCAGCTCTGCCCCATACCCCTGACCCTGGGCAGCCTACCTTGGCCAGGACGTAGTAGCAGTCCCCATGGAAGGTGTACGTTTTCCCATCGAAGGTGGTGATGTGGGAGCCGCCTTCCAGGGCGCAGGTGCCAGGGCAGGGCAGGTCTTTGCACACCCAGCGGCCAGCGTTACAGACACTGTTGGGCAGCGGGGCACAGGGTCAGGGCTCAGCTGCCCCAGCCTCTGCTGCACTCAGCCCTGGCCCCAGGACTCACCACTGCTCGCAGCCATTGGTGATCTCCTGGCCTGGTGTGTACAGGTGTCCGTGCAGGCTGCAGTGGCACTGGCTCACGGGAATGCAGCCGCTGCCCCCGATGTCGTCATACACGGTGCCTGGGACAACCAGGGAGGCGACGTCACCCTGCCAGCCAGGCCTCCCACCCGCAGCCACCACTGGTCCCCTGCGCCGACGCCTGTGGTCCCCACCTGGTCCTTGGGTTGGGGTCTGGCCATGGGGGCCCAGCCT
The DNA here is from genome assembly GCF_008728515.1 of Papio anubis. Lineage (NCBI taxonomy): Eukaryota > Metazoa > Chordata > Mammalia > Primates > Cercopithecidae > Papio > Papio anubis. Next base: position 87,705 of record NW_022162568.1, on the reverse strand, counting down.
CCAGGCCACCTTCCTGCCCCTGACAATCGAGCTCCTCCCGAAGGCCTCCAGGCTCCGGGTCAGGGCCAGGCAGGGGGAGGTCTATCCCCAGGGTGATGACCAGGAAGGTAGCCCCCTTCTCAGCCTCCCTGAAGCCACCCTTTGGGAAGGGCCTCACACCGAGGCCCCTTCTCCCTGGACCTGCCCCTGGTATCGGGTGGAGGGAGAAGCACTTCTGTGCTGCCACTGCCCCCGCCACCTAGCGGAGCCGTCCCCTCGGCGCAGGCGAGAACCCGAGGCCAGAGCTGCAGGCCTCTCGTCCAGCGGGCAGTGCCAGGGCAGGGCCCTCCTCCACACGTACCTTCCGGGCAGAAACAGCCGTCCATGCGGTGCTCCTCGCACAGGCTGCTCACCTCCAGATGTGAGCAGGTGTCCATGCAGGGCGAGCCACTCTCCAGGTACACCAGGTTCCCGGGGCAGGTCTTGGCTGGAACCACAGAGGCCACACGGTGAGGGTGAGGCTGGGGCACAGCAGCCGCTCCACGCCGAAGTGCCCCGAGAAGGGCTCTCAGCCCGCAGTGAGCGCCCCCCTGGCTCCCGGACACAACTCCCAACCGGGCTTGGGGAAAGCACCAGCGTGGGGTCCCCTGCCTGCAGGGTGCTGGGGCTTACGGCAGAACGTGGCAGTCCTCCAGTTCCCGGGCCGGCCGCCGGCATGGGAGCACTGGCGGGAGAACTCGGCCACAGTGCTGCAGATGCAGGTGTCACCGCCCGGGCACCGGCAGCGGTCCTGCTGGCAGGCACGCAGATAGGGCTCCAGCGGCACCAGGTCCTGGCAGTCCGCGAAGGCCTCGGCGGACAGCAGCCTCTCACACTCGGCGCGCTGGGGACAGACGCAGGGTGGGCATGCTGCTCAGAGGCCAGCTCCGCCAGGACCAACACCCCAGAATGAGGGGACTCACGTGCTCGGAGCAGGATGCGAGGGCCACTGTCTCCTGGGGGTCCTCGCACACCACATCGGGCTCATTGATCTTCTGCATGTTCCCGAACTCCAGGGGACTGAAGAACACACCTAGGGACGCACGGTCCTTCAGCTGGGGCACCTGGGGGCCCGTAGCCCACCCTGCCCCCACCAAGCCCTCCGGGCCTCACCGTCAGAGAGGAATTCTGAATAGCTCTGTAGGCCGTTGTAGTCCCCGCAGAGGCCACAGGTGTGGTTCCGGAACTTACTGTCCAGCTCCAGCTGTTGGGGGAGGGAGCAGGTGAGCTGACCTCTCGCCCCGCCCACAGCCTCCAGGGCAGCCGCCAGGAACCCCCAAGACTCGAGGCTTGTTTGAGCCACAGAAAGGTGGGAAGGAAGGCTGGGGTCAGCAGGCAGGGAGTGGCCTGGCAGGGCAGGTCCCTGAGAAGCTGGGTGTGTTTGGGGGGAGGGTGAGGCCTGGGGGGTCAGGGCCAGGCCGGCTTCTGCTGCTGCCCCCCAAGTCCAGCACCGACACCCCGCGCTGCCAAGGCCCTGCCCCACCCCTGCCCTCTCGGTGAGAGGTCCGAGCACTGCCCTCCCTGCCCTCCCTTGGGGTCCACCCAGAGGCCTGACCAGCCCCAGGAGCCCGGGAACCCTGAGCACCATGAGGGCGTCCTCCCGGTTCCACAGGAGGGTGAGGCCGGCGCGGGAGTAGACTTTGGTGTAGGCGTCGCTCTTCTCGACGAGCAGCCCGGGGCTGTAGTGTGGGGTGCTGACCCTGGCGGGGGCACATCAGGGTCACTCTTGGGTCCACCACCCAGGCACCCGCGCCCCAGCTTGTCCTCCCGGGACCCCACCACCCGAAGGGGACTGAAGCTGGGCACCTGGGGTGGTGGAGGTGGCTCTGCCAGGCCCAGCTCCTGCCCTGGGGCCACCAAGTTGGCCAGCCTCTGGGGTGGAGGGACATGGGCAGTGGCCAAAAAGCACCTGTCCGTCTCCGCTGGCCAGGCTTCCCCAGCAGAGCCACCTCCTGCCTGCACGCCCTCCTCTCCATTCCCTCCTTGGGGCACAGTCCTGGGCAGGGTCCCCTCTCAGAGGCCCTGAGGGCACCAGGTTGGGAGAGGAGGGAGGGCCAGGCTGCCCAGCCTCCTTCCAGGCCCCCTGCTTGGTGGAACATCACCCCATGGGGTCCCAAACCCCCACCAGACTGCCCCTGAGGCTATCAGGGGCCCTACACCACCTCCTGCCAATGCCCCTTGCTGGGCCAGGTAGAGGCACTCACCCCAGCCTCTGTGCCTCGGTCCTCAAGGGCCTCTACCCACCCACCCGTGCCCACCCCTGAGGGCCTCTACCCACCCACCCACCCACACCTGAGGGCCTCTACCCATCCACCCGTGCCCACCCCTGAGGGCCTCTACCCACCCGCCTGCCCGTGCCTGTGCTGGAGCCCCTTGCAGGAATCGGAATCCCCAGGCAAAAGAGGGGCAGGTCCTGCAGGTGGGGAACCCGCTAGACAGGAATGCACTTACAGGGCCTCATTGTTCTGGAGACAATAGGGGAACAATAGCTGGGAGTGGAGAAGGGGCTCCCACAGCCCCCCTGCACCAACTTCTGTAACTCTAGCCTGGGGTGGGCGCACACGGCCAATCCAGGCACAGGACCAGAAACAGGCAGCCTCCAGGGGTGCCAAGGCTGTCCCGAGCCTGGTGGGCTCCGAGGGGAGGGGCCGTCAGGGACACAGGCAAAGGGGTAACTGAAACCCCTTGGCTATGGGGGGAATGGTGGGGGCTCATCAGTGTTTGTTGAATGAATTAGTGACCTGAACCCAAACCTCAAGGCTGTTCTCCTGAGCTGTGTGCCAGGGCAGGAGGGGTCTCCTAGGGCTACAAGGAAGACCCCTTTGGGAACCGTCAGCCCCCTTTGCTAGGATGTGGAAGGGGTGCCACCGACCACACTCACATGGCCCCGTTCAGCACAGCCAGGTGGCGGGTGAGGTAGATGGTGTCATCCTTGATGGTCAACAGGATGGACTCGACCCTGGCGGGGGCCTCAGCCTGGCCCGGGCCCCGCTTTAGGTGCACGGCAAATTCCTTGTAGGAGCCTCGGCAATCGGAGGCGAAGTTGTAGTCGCAGAGGCCGGGGAAGCGGAAGATGTCCCCGTCGAAGGTCTTGTAGTGGAAGTCGCCCCAGGTGCTGCAGACGTTGTGGCCATGGTTTCGGGCTCTGCCCTCTGAGGGAACAGCAGTGAATGAGGGGTGAGTGGCCCCGGTGGGGGAAGGCTGCCCAGGCTACCGTCAAGAGGGGGGCCCTGCGGAAGCACCTGGAAGCAGCTTCCAGCCCAGCGCAGGGCCCCTGGCCGGGAAAGCTTCCTATCCGCGGACCCTCTGCTGGTCTTTGGTCACCCCACCACAGTGGTCTCAGGGCTTCTACTCCTGGCCTGGTGAGGAGTGTGGCTGGGTGCCCAGCGGGGTGTAGGAGAGGAGGTTCTGGGCACCCCACTCCCCAGCAAGGGCTGTGCTGCCCCAACTCTTCAATGGTCTCTGCCACCTGAGAATGGGGCTTTCTGGTGGGGTCCTGGCCGCCCCTTCCTCCCCTATGGACAATGACGCAGTTCAGTGGGGCCTGGGCTGCTGTTTCCACCTGGTGCTGGCCCCAAGACCCACACTGTCATCGGGCAGTCAACCCCAGAGGAATGGCGGGGGAACCCCATCCTTCCAGCCCCTTGAAAGTCAGCAGGGCCGGGGACTGCAGGGGACCAACCCAAGCCAGGAGCCTCAGCGGAGCCACCCATGCTGCTAGGATGCACACGGGGACCACCTCCTCCTCCCAGATGCCACTCGCCTGCCCGCCTGGCCCTGCCCCCAGGACACTCTGCCAGGCCCCAGACCCCTGTGTCTGCTCTCTCACCTGTCTGGAGCTCCAAGCCCCCTGCCACAGACAGGGCCAGGCAGACAGCCGCGAGAGGGGCTAGCGGCAGCCCCATGGTGGCTGGCAGGGCAGTGTGGGTTGCGCCCGGGGGCAGGGGTCTGGTCCTTATATGTCCTGGCACAGGGGCAGGAAGGCAGGGGAGGGTCAAGGAGTGGGTGTGGCATTTGCTAGATGATCAAGAAGACAGCTGCAGGGGCCCGAGCCCCAGTGGGGAAATATTGATTCAGGTTATCAGAGGTCATCTCTTTATGGCTCCCTGGGTAAACACAGCCTTCTTCAGGATGAGGCAGCCCTGTGGCCTGAGTGCCAGCACACACCCAGGGAACACGTCCAGCTACTAGCGGGACAGGGTGGCCGGGGGAGGGGCGTCCTGGCAGAAGCATGTCCAGTCAGGCTCCGTAGCCCCCTACGGGTCCCCAGGCCCCCGCTGAGCAGGTCTCCAGGCCTGATCAGGCTCATGTTACCCTGGGAGGACCAACCCGTTTCCGGGGCCCAAGTTCTGGGGCAGTTTCCTGGCCTGACTCCAGAAAGGGGCCTCCCCGAAGGCAGGGAGGATGTGGGATCCTTCGGGCTGCAGGGAGGCCACTGACTTGCATGGGACTCTTGGCCAGGCTCACGGAGCAGTGTCAGAGGCCCCAGCCCCCAACCACCCTCTAAGCCCATCCTTTTCCCAGGCTGGGAAATTCCTTCTCTGGAATTACATGTGATTAGAACTCGGGGAGCACCTGCCCAGCCAGGGGACGTGTTACAGAATGAGGCATACAGGGAGCTGGCTGGTGGCCGGAGGTGGCCGTCTGCCCCTTCTCCCGGGGACCACATGAGGACCTCGGGCCTGAGAGCTGAGGAGGTGATAGCCTGCTCAGGCTCCCCCGAGCCACCTCTCACTCAGGGTGAGGGTCCTGCCCCTGAGGCTGGGCCTCTGATGAGCCTCGGTCTTGCCCACCAAGCCCAGCAGTTGTCTGGAAAAGCCTGGAGAACCAGAACTCATACCGACCCCAAGCCACGAGACCACTGGGCCCACCACTGCTTGCCCCAGCCCGGGAGGGCACAGGCGGGCTCCCTTGTGTCGCCAGTGGGTAAACTGAGGTCTGGGGGCCCTCCCCTCTCTCTACAATTTTCTCCTCCTGAAAATAGAGATGGGCCCTGAGTTGAGTTCCCAGCTTTGGCCCAAGGGGATGGGGACATGCCAGCAGCATGATGGCAGTGGGGAGGGGACTCACCCTGACAGTTTGGAGACTCGGGGCCCAAGGCACCAAGCCTCTTTCCCTGGTTGACCTGCTGCCCGGACCTGGGGCCTGGGATGAAACCCCTCCTGCCCTTCTGTGGTGCCTGCCAGCACCAGGCCCCAGGGTCTGCACTCCCTGCTAGGACCTGGGCACGTGGAGGAAGCTGAGTGTGTGGCCGGGCCAGGAGGACCAGGGATTAAGAAACCGGACCCAGCTGGGCCAGGCCAGAGGGGACCATTGTTCACTTCCCGGTGTAGGCCTCCACCCACTGGCACGGAGCCCTGGGGAAACCCAAGGACAGCCCCAACTGCAGACCCCTGACCCTGACATGCTCCAGGGGGGCTTCGGGGCAGAGATTTTCCAGGCCAGGCTCCCCCTGCCCTGGGGGGATTGCAGGAATCCTAGCCGAGCACAAGCTGCCCAGCACAGCCCCTCCGGCCCTGAAGCCTGAGGTGGGTCCCCTGGATCTGACCCTGTGTCCCCTCTGGGCAGGCAGTGATGGTGCCCAGGCTCGGGGGTCTGACCCTAACACCCGTCTTGGCCCGTGACAAGGTCCCAGGGAGGAGCCCTGTCTGAGCTCACAGGCAGCCCTGCAAGGGACAGGGTGCAGAGAGCTGAACCCCATTCCTAATGGTGAGAGGGAGCTGTTCTGGGGAAGACGGTGAGGGCTCCATCAGGCCGGGGTGACTGTGGAGTCACCGGCACCCCTAAAGCGAGAGTGTCCCCGACCTCTTTGCCTCCAAGCCTCAGCCGGTCCCCACTGCCAGATTCGCAGCATCTACCGGGGTTGTGGAGGTGATGGGGACCGGGCAGGTCAGCAGCTCTGCAGCCACTCTCTTCCCATGTCCTGTATGGGTCCAAATGTGGCCCCCATTGCTGGTTACTGAAATGTCGGCCTCCAGGAAGTGCAGAGTGGGAGAATGGGCAGCCGTACTGCCCTGGGACCCCATCGCCACCCTGTGGCTTTCCCATGGGGTTCGAGGGGCCCCAGTGGAGGGAGAGAGTAGGGGCTTTGACCACTCCAAGGAAAATGCTTGTCGATTCTGCTTTCTGTGACAAGGACGTGATGGCAGTGGTGGGAATGACCACCCACCAAATGGAGGGCCAGACACGGTCCAGCCAGGAGCCGACAGCCCCAGCCCCGTGTCAGCTCCCAGCCTCAGGCCCCGGCTGGGACTCAGAGCCAGAGGCCGCATGGAGTACAGCCTCCCACACAGACAGCATCCTGGTCCCTAAAGCCTCTCCCCAGTCTGCCCACGCCCTCTGTGTTTACCCTGACAAGACACTGTTGCCAAGGGCTGCACGGAATTTGCAGTAGTGACTGTAGGGAGGAGGCAGCACAGACGTCACACGGCACCTGAAGTGACAGCCCTCCTGCTATGTATCCACAAACCTGAGTCACCAGGAAGCCCAGTGAGGGGTAGCCATGCAGGGGTCAGAGCCACTGGAGGAAGAGGGAGAAGGGGCCACCGGAGGAAGAGGGAGAAGGGAAAGGAGGAGGAGGAAAGGGAAGAGGAAGAGGAGGCTGGGGAGGGAGGCGAGAAGAGAGAACCCTATGCTGCTGGGGGAGCCGAAGACAGCAGGTGCGTCCCCTGCACCTGTCCCAGTCACTCAAACGGTGGCTGTGTGAGTCGGCCTGTCTGGCTGTGGCTCCAGTCTTTGGCATGGCACTGGGCTGGATGCTGCTGGAAGGGATATCTCAAATGTGACCCTGGCGAGGCAGGGGGACCTGACACAATCAGTGCAGGGCCTTGAAAGACAGGGCAGACTCAGACCCCCAAGCACGGCCACTTTCTGGGCCTCCAAAGGTTCTGAGACACCTGGAGGTGTGCACGTCACCTCCCAAGGACTGCAGGGGTGAAAGGCGGGATATAGGTGCCACTTCTGTGTGAGGGGTGGAGGGTGAGCAAGTGAGCATACAGAGGCGTTTGTTCTCAGGTGAGGGATCGAGAGAGGCCTCAACCAGGCCAGGCCTCCGATGGGCAGGCAGGCACTGGGCAGGCTCCATTGAGGAAAGGGCAGCCCAGGGCCAGGGCAATCAGGTGGATAGCTGTGCTTCAGGAGTTCAGACACCTTGGGACACTTGCCCCTCAAGACTTGGTCCAGGTGTCACATCCTCATACTGAACACTGTCCTCACCACCCTGGCCACACTGTGTGACCCTTTCTGGCTGTCCTCCTCCGATTGCCTCAAGGGCAGCAGCCCATGTGGGTTCCCCATGGTCACCCTCACAGCAGATGTACTCAATAACTTTTTGGGTGGGTGGGTGGATGGATGGATGGGTGGATGGGTGGATGGTTGGGAGGCAGGAAGGGGGAATGAATGGGTCAGTAGGTAGATGGATGGGATGGGGATGGATGGATCAATAAATGAGTGGGTAAATGAGTGGATGGATGGATGAATGGGTGGTTGGCTGGGTGAATGAGTGGATGAATGGAGGGGGGAGGGAGAGAAGGGGGATGGTTTGGAATGGGCCAGGTGAATGGGTGGGTGGGTGGATGAATGGATGAATGGGTCAGTGGGTGAGTGGGTGGACGGATATGGATCGATCGATCGATCGATCGATGAATGATCGATCGTCGATCATCATCGATCGTCCGTATCGAAATCGTCGATCGAAAAGATCGATCGTCATCAATAAAAAGACGTCGATCGATCGATAAATCTGCGTCGAATGATCGATCAGCGAATCGGCATCAATCAAATCATCATCGTCGTAATAATCGTCGATCGAATCGATCGTCGATCGATCGTCGATCGATCGCCTCAATGTCCTCATCGTCGATCACGATCATCCGATGCGATTACACTTCGTAAATAATGATCGTCGAAAGATCATTCGTCGATCATCGGCTCAATGTCAATGCGATCCCGTCGATCGACAGTAAAACCGTCGTCGTACGTCGGTCGTCGATCCGTCGATCCTCGATAAATCGATAAATAAATCGTCGATCGGTAAACCGAAAAATGCGATCCGTCAGAAAGAAGAATCGATAAATCAATAAAGAAAAGAATCGTCGATCAATCGTAAATCACGTCGATCGATAAATCAGTAAATCGGCGTCGATCGATCAAGCGAATCGATCATCAATCATCCGTAATCGATCATGTCGATCGATCAAAATCCATCGATCGATCGATCGATCGATCCGTCGATCGATCGATCCTCATCCATCACTCATCGTCGATCGTCGGCTCAATGGTCACCGATGCATCCATCCCTCGATCGTGGCTCGGCAAAGAAAACGTCATCGTCGGCATCATCGTCAATGCATCGTCGATCGTCAATAAATCCGCGTCGATGACCAGAAAAGATCGTCCATCAGTCATCGATAAATGATGATAATCGATCGATAAATAAATCGATCATCAGTAAATGCGATCGATAGATCGATAAGACCAATAAATGAAATCCGATCGTCGATCGATCGTCGATCGATCGATACGTCGATCAATGCATCCGAAAAGATCGTCAGCGAATCGGCTCATCAATCAAAGATCGTCCTCGACTCAATGAAATGGAATAAAACCATCGTCGATCAGCGCGTCGATCGATAAATCGGCTCATCCGTCGTCGATCGATCGTCCTCGTCGATCGTCATCAGTAATCAAAATCGTCGATCGATCGTCCATTACGTCCGTCGATAAACCAGTAAAACCGAAAAATCGTCGATCACGTCGATGGGCGTAAATACGTCGATCGTCCCGATCCGGAAGAAAGAATGCGATAAATCGAAATCATCGGCCGAAATGCGTCGATCGAATAAATCGTCGATCGTCGATGTCGATAAATGCGTCGACCAGTAGATAATAAACCTGAATGGCGGAAAGAAAGAATCATCGGTAATCGTCGATGCGTCGATGAAATGAATCGATCGTCGATCGATCGATCAATTCATCGGCAGCAAAATGCGTCGATCAGCTCTCGTCGGCTCGAAAAAGATCGTCATGCTCGATAAATCAATAAATCGATCGATCGCGATCGAAGAACCGTCGACCAGTAAGTAAAATAAATCGATAATCGTCGTCGTCGAAAAAGAAATAATCATCGTCAATGTCGTCAGTAATCGTCGATCGATAAATCGATCGCGTCACTTCGTCATCGGCTCGAAAGCGTCATCATCGATCGGCATCATCGATACGTACATCGACAGCAGATCGATCGATCGATGTCGATAGATAGATAGACCGATCAGTCGATCGATATCGATCGAATAGATCATCGACAATCAAAGCCGATCATCAGTAAATCGATCGCTTCATCGATCGATCTGATCGATCGATCGATCGACCGATCGATCGATCGACTCATCCATCATCCGAAGTGTCGATATCCAATTATCGGGATGAGTTAATGGGTGGGTACATGGATGGACAAATGGAAATCTCCCCTGGTACTGGGGTTCACCTTCTGTGGCAGCTCCACAGTGCTCCACCTCACAAGGGCTCACGATGTGCAGGTACAGGCCAAGTGCTCTATAGCCCCACCTCACTGAAGCCCTCAACCCTGGGAGGAAGGCACTCACCTCACTCCATCCTATAGACAAGGAAACCGAGACTCAGAGAGGGTGAAAGCACTCCTTCAGCTCACCCAGCCCAAGAATGGCAGAGCTGCAGTGTGGTCCCAGAGAATCTTCCCAGCCCCAAACTTACACTGTCCACTGCTTGATAATGATGTGGCCACTTCTTGCAAAGGAGACTGTTGCTTTTTGGAGAAACCCCAATCATAAGTAACAGAAAAATCAGGGGTTCCTGGGTGGTGTCATAGCCCCAGGGCAGGAAACTCAGTGCCCCCTTGCTCCTTGCTGAGGTGCCCAAAGGGCAGGGCCCTTCAACATCCCTCCACCCCTGCCCCCTTCTGTGGGTTTATTTCCTGCATTTGTAATACATTTAGATTGTTTTGCCACATTCTGCATTTCATCTGTGGCATCCCTCAACCTCCTGAATATTTTTACATTTGCGTCCATTAAGAGTCACTCTTTGCGCTATAAGTTTTCTGGATTTTGCAAATGTAGAGCGTCAAATATCCACCAGGACAGAATCACTCTTTGCACTATTAAGTTTTCTGGGTTTTGCAAATGTAGAGTGTCAAATATCCACCAGGACAGTAGCATGCAGAATGGTCGCACCACCCTAACACATGCCCTGTCTCAGCTATTCCATCCTTCCCCATAAATCCCTGGCAACCACTGGTCTTTTTTTACTGTCACTATAGTTTGGGCTCTAATATATTTTTCTGATTAATTTTAAATCTCTAAGAGCCAAACAACTCTAGAATAACATGCAGTCACTATAAATTATGACTCGGATTTTATGTTGCAACGAGGAAAACACTTAGGATTTACTGGTGAGGAAAGTGCATTGACACAGACTAAAACAGCTTAACTGGGGTGGAATTGACATACAATAAACTGGACATGTTTACGTGTATGATTTGATCAGTTTTAATATAAATAGGTTGAGCCTGTGAAACCACCACCCCAATCAGGATGGTGAATATGTCCACACCCATCGCCCACACAGGGCTCCTTACACCCCTTTGGAATTTCTCTCTCCCACCCTTCCCCACTCGGGAGATACCCAGAGTTTCTTTTCCTTGGCATTTGTTTGCATTTTCTAAGACTTTGTAGATTTGTTTGCATTTTCTAGGATTCTGTGTAAATGGAACTACAGTATGCGCTCTTTGGCCTCTTCCACTAAGCATAATTATGATGAGATGCTTCCAGCATTGCTGTGTAACTAGCTCATTCCTTCCTGAGCTCATTCATTTCCTGCTAATGGACACTGGGCTCATTTTCCATTTGAGGCCACTACAAACAAAACTGCTTGGAACATTTGTGTAATCTTTGTGTGAACATACACTTTGTTTTCTGCCAGGTAAATACCTGGGAGTGGAGTATCTGGATCATAGACAGGTAGGTCTATGTTCAACTTTTTGAGAAATCGCTAAACTGCTTTCCAAAGTGGTTGTACTTTTCTACATTCCCACCAGCAGTGTATGAGACATCCGTTATCCCACAGCCTTGACAACACTTGGGATTGTCGGTCTTTTTAATTTTAGCCACTCCAGTAACTGTGTGATGTTGTTTCATTATTACTTGAAATTGTATTTCCCTAATGACTAATGATGTTAAGAATTTTTTATACACTTATCTAATATCTTTATGTCTTTTTTTTCTTTTCACTTTTTAAAAAACCTTATTTTAGACCAGGCACGGTGGCTCATACCTGTAATCCCAGCACTTTGGGAGGCCGAGGAAGGCGGATCACCTGAGGTCAGGAGTTCGAGACCAACCTGGCCAACATGATGAAACCCCATCCCTACTAAAAATACAAAAATTAGCCAGGCATGATGGCACACCTGTAATCCCAGCTACTTGGGAGGCTGAGGCAGGAGAATCGGTAGAATCTAGGAGGCAGAGGTTGCAGTGAGCCAAGATTTTGCTGCTGCACTCAAGCCTGGGCAACAGAGTGAGACTGTCTCAAAAAAGAAATTATTTTATAAACCTCTATTATATAGTTTTGCTTTTTCAACAAATACTGAGTGCTGTGTTTAAATATTAAATTCATTATAGAGAAATGTTTGGTAACGTACTTGTGACTAGTATAGCAACTCCTGTCAAAGCACTTTCTCCTCACATCCTTGTGTGACTGTTTAACTTATGATATCTAATTTCTAAAAAAAAAAAAAAAAAAAAAAAAGGCAGTTTAATTCCGGGCTTATAAGCCCCATATGTCTTCTTTAGTGAAATGCCTGCTCAAATCTTTTGCCCGTTATTTATTGGATGAACGGGTCAGGGAGGGATGGATGGGAAGGAGGGATGGATGAAAGGGTGGGTGGATGGATGCATGAGATGGATTTGACGGGACGGACTTGACGGATGGACGGACGGACGGACGTTTATTGACGGACGGGCGGGACGGACGGACGAACGGGCGGGCGGAGCGGACGGACACTACTTGACGAATTGACGGTCAGACGGACGGACGGGCAAGTGATCGGACGGATGGACGACGGATGAACGGACGGAACCCGGGAATGACGGATGCAGATTTGACGGACGGAGTGGAGGACTTGATGAACTGCGGGTGGATAGATCTGACGGAGGTGGATGGACGGACGGATGGACGGACGGACGGACGGACGGATGGGTGGGTGGATGGATGGATGGATTTGGATGGACGAACAGGTGAATGGAAGGATGGATGGATGGATGGATGAATGGGTGGGTGGATGGATGGATGAGATAGATGGATGGATGGATGGATGGATGGATGGATGACGGACGGATGACCTGGACGGAGGGGTGGGATGGATGGATGGGTGGATGGATGGATGAATGGGTGAAATGGAAGGATGGATGGATGGATGGATGGGAGGGAGGGATGGATGAATGGGTGGGTGGATAAATGGATGAGGTGGATGGATGGATGGATGGATGGATGGATGGATGGATGGATGGTGGATGGATGGATAAGTGGATGGATGGATGAATGGGTGAATGGAAGGATGGATGGATGGATGGATGAATGGTTGGGTGGATGGATGGAAGATGGATGGTGGATGATGGATAGATGGATGGATGGATGGATGGTGGACATGGATGGTGGATGGATGGATGAATGGAAGGATGGATGGATGGATAGATGGGAGGGAGGGAGGAAGGAATGGAATGGATGATGGATGGATGGATGAGGTGGAAGATCTTGAACAAAGAATTATGTATTCTAGATAATTAGAAGTTGTTTATCAGAGAGATCCTTTGTTCATATATTTCACCCAGTCTGTGGCTTGTCTTTTCATTCTTTCAATGGTGTTTTTTAAAGTAGGAGTTTTTAAATTTTGATAAAGTCCAATTGATCAATTTACTTTTTTATAGATTTTGCCTTTGGTATTATGTGTAGGAAATCTTTGCCTAACCCAAGGTCACACAAATATTTTCCCCTATGTTTTCTTTTAGAAATTTTATAGTTTGGGGTTTTACATGATGCATTTGGAGTTAACTTTTTATGTATAGTGCAAGGTATGGCTTGAAGTTTATCTTATTATATATGGATATCCAATTGTTCTAGCACCATTTTTTGACAAGGCTATTCTTTCTTCATTGCAATACTTCTGCTCCTTTGTTGAAAATTCAATTAGCCAGGTGGGGTGGCATGTGCCTATAGCCCCAGCTCCTGGGGAGGCTGAGGTGGGAGGATCACTTGAGCCCAGGATGTGGAGGTTGCAGTGAGCTGAGATCATGTCACTGCACTCCAGCCTGGGCGACAGAGTAAGACCCTGTCTCAAAAAAATTTTTGTAAAAAGAAAAAATAATTATTGTTTATATACATGAATTCATTTCTGGACTTTACTCTGTTCATTGACCTGTTTGTCTGTCATTATGCTAATACTGCACTGTTTTGATTATTGTAGCTTTGTAACAGTTCTCAGTCCCAGCCAGTGTTTCAGTTTCCTCCAACTTTGCCCCTTTTTCAGGACTGCTTTGGCTCTTCTATGTCCTCAGCATTTCCCTCTGAATTTAGTCTCAATTTGTCAGTTTCTACCAAAAGAAAGCCTGCAGGAATTTTGACTGAAATTGCATTAAATATATTTATCAATTTAGAAAGAACTTACATCTTAGCAATATGGAATCTTCCAGCTCATGAACAAGGTGTACATCGCTGTTTCTGCAGGTCTCTAATTTCCCAGTTTTCAGTATACTCGTCTCTCACATCCTTTGTCAGATTTTTTCCTAAGTATTTCGTATCTTTGTACTATTATAATGATATTGTTTGTTCCCATTTCCAATTATTTATTGCTAATATAGAGAGGTACAATTGATTTCTGGGGACTTTTTATTATGGAAAGATACACGTGACAGAATTTCTCATCTTACCCAGTCTTAAGTGCATGGCTCCTTTTGTGTCTGGCTTATTTCACTCAGCATCATGCTGTCTATGTATTGTAGCCTGTGTCAGAATTTCCTTCCTTCCTTTTCAAGGCTGAATAATATTCCACTGTAAGGACAGACCGCATTCTGTTTATCCCTTCCTCTGTCAAAGGGAACTTGGGTGGCTTCCACGCTTTAGCTGTTGTGAATAATACTGCTATGAATACGAGTGTGCAAATATCTTTTCAAGACCTGCTTTTAATTTTTTTTTTTTTTTTGAGTCTTGCTCTGTCACCCAGGCTGGAGTGCAATGGTGCAATCTTGGCTCACTGCGACCTCCACCTCCCAGGTTCAAGTGATTCTCTTGCCTCAGCCTCCCAAGTAGCTGGGATTACAGGCACCCACCACCACACCCAGCTAATTTTTGTATTTTTAGTAGAGACCGGGTTTTGCTGTGTTGGCCAGGCTGGTCTTGAACTCTTGACCTCAGGTGATCCGCCTACCTCAGCCTCCCAAAGTGCTGGGATTACAGGCGTGAGCCACCGCACCCGGCCTCAATTATTTTGGCTCTATACCGAAAAATGGAATTGCTGAAGCATATGGTAATTATATGTTTAAATTTCTGAGAAACAACCATACTGTTTTCCACAGCAGTTTTACCATTTTACGCTCTCACCAACAGTGGACAAAGGTTCCAGTTTCTCCACATCCTCAACCACACTTGCTATTTTCTGTGTTTTGATCGTGTGAGGTGGTGTCTCTTTGTGGTCTTGATTTCCATTTCCCTAGTGATTAGCAACGCTGAGCATCTTTTCGTGCGCTTATTGGCCATTCATATAACCTTGTTGCAGAAATGTCTATTCAAGTCCTTTGTCTATTCTTGAACAATTGTTTTTTGTATATTGATCTTCTGGTACCTCTAACCTTGATAAACTCACCCATTAATTACACAGTGGGCCCTCTCTATCCCAAGGTTCTGCGTCCTTGAATTCAACCTCAGTTGGAATATACTTGAGGAATAAAAGTTTAAAATACAATAATTAAAAATAATACAAATAAGAATACATGATAACAACTATTTATATAGCATTTATGTTATATTAGGTATTGTAAGAAATCACATACATAGTAAACTTATAATGCCTAATTTTATTTTATTTTATGTTAATATTTTATTTTATTTATTTTTTGAGACAGAGTCTCACTCTGTCATCCAGGCCAGAGAGCAGTGGCATGATCTCTGCTCACTGCAACCTCCACCTCCTGGGTTCAAGCGATTCTCCTGCCTCAGCTACAAGAGAAGTTGGTATTCTGTAATACACACCACCATGCCTGGCTAAATTTTTTTTGTATTTTTAATAGAGATGGGGATTTGTTACATTGGCCAGGCTGGTCTCAAACTCCCAACCTCAAATGATCCACCTGCCTCGGCCTCCCAAAGTGCTGGGATTACAGGCGTGAGCCACTGAGCCTGGCCCCTAATAGAAATTTTACAATGATAAAGATGATTTAAAGTATACAGGAGGCCAGGCGCGGTGGCTCAAGCCTGTAATCCCAGCACTTTGGGAGGCCGAGACGGGCGGATCACGAGGTCGGGAGAGATCAGACCATCCTGGCTAACATGGTGAAACCCCGCCTCTACTAAAACATGCACCCAGCCGGGCGACGTGGCGGGCTACCAGAGTCCCAGCTACTCGGGAGGTTGAGGCAGGAGAATGGCTGTGAACCTCGGAGGCGGAGCTTGCAGTGAGCCGAGATCCCGCCACTGCACTCCAGCCTGGGCGATGAGCAAGACTCCTGTCTCAAAAAAAAAAAAAAAAAGTATACAGGAGGGGCCGGGCACGGTGGCTCCAGCCTGTAATCCCAGCACTTTGGGAGGCCGAGACGGGCGGATCATGAGGTCAGGAGATCAAGACCATCCTGGCTAACACGGTGAAACCCCGTCTCTACTAAAAACACAAAAAATTAGCCGGGCGATGTGGCGGGCGCCTGTAGTTAGTCCCAGCTACTCGGGAGGCTGAGGCAGGAGAATGGCGTAAACCCGGGAGGCGGAGTTTGCAGTGAGCTGAGATCCAGCCACTGCACTCCAGCCTGGGTGACAGAGCGAGACTCCGTCTCAAAAAATATATAAAAAATAAAAAAATAAAGTATACAGGAAGATGTGGCCAGGCGTGGTGGCTCATGCCTGTAATCCCAGCACTTTGGGAGGCCAAGGCAGGTGGATCACCTGAGGTCAGGAGTTCGAGACCAGCCTAGCCAACATAGGGAAACCCTGTCTCTACTGAAAATACAAAAATTAGCCACGTGTGGTGGTGGGTGCCTGTAGTCCCAGCTACTCAGAAGGCTTAGACAGGTGAATCGCTTGAACCCGGGCGGCAGAGGTTGCAGTGAGCCTAGATCACTCCATTGCACCTCAGCTTGGGTGACAGAGAGAGATTCTGCCTTAAAAAATTAAATAAATAAATAAATAAAGTACATGGGAAGATGTATGTAGATTATATGCAAAGACTATGCCATTTTATGTAGAGGATTACCACATGCACACATTTTGTGTCCTAGGGGTGCTGGAACCAAAGCCCCGTGTATATCAAGGGACAACTGCCGTTGCCTTTTATAGATTCTCGACTATGCACAGTCATATCATCTGTACAATTTCACTTCCCACTTCCAATCTAGATCTTTTACGCGTATCCACCTTCCCGATTGCCTGGCTATGCTTTCCAGCACCATGTTGATTAGAAGTGGCGAGAGCAGGTATCTCGGTCTTGTTCCTGATTTCAGGGGAAAGCGTTAGTGTGTAAGTGTGATGTCATCTGCAGGCTTTCTGTAAATGCCATTATGAGGACGAGGAAGTTCTCCTCTATTTTTAGGAGAGTTCTTATTAAGGGTGGGTGTTGAATCCTGTCAAGTGCGTTCTTCTGCATTGACTGGGATGATCATACGATTTGTCATCTTTAGTCTGTTCAGATGATGAATTGCATTGATTTTTAATGTTAGACCAACTCTAGATTCTTGGAATAAATCCTTTTTGGTTATAATTTTAATAAATTGTTTGATTTGATTTGAAAACATCTTGTTTAGAATGAGAACACACGGATACAGGGAGGGGAACAACACATACCAGGGCCTGTTGGGAAGTGAGGGGAGGGAGAGTATCAGGACAAATAGGTAATGCATGTGGGGCTTAATACCTAGATGACAGGTTGACAGGTGCAGCAAAAACCACCATGACACACATTTACCTGTGTAACAAACCTGCACGTTCTGCACATGTATCCCAGGACTTAAAGTAAAATAAAACTTTTTTAATTTGTTTAGAATTTTTACATCTGTGTTTATGAGGGATGTTGGTTCATAGTCTTCTTTTCTTTTTCTTTTTTTTTTCAGAAATATGGACACTTTATTTACGTGAAAGAGTCAGGAGACGAACTGGCCACAGTGGTAAATAATTGGAAAACATAGGAAAAAGATTAACAGGAAGTAGTATACTGTGTGTTTATTAAGTTGGGTTGTAAATAAGAGTGATAAGAAAACCCCTTCGGCCGGGCGCGGTGGCTCAAGCCTGTAATCCCAGCACTTTGGGAGGCCAAGATGGGCGGATCACGAGGTCAGGAGATCGAGACCATCCTGGCTAACACGGTGAAACCCCGTCTCTACTAAAAAATACAAAAAACTAGCCGGGCGAGGTGGCGGGCGCCTATAGTCCCAGCTACTCGGGAGGCTGAGGCAGGAGAATGGCGTAAACCCAGGAGGTGGAGCTTGCAGGGAGCTGAGATCCGGCCACTGCACTCCAGACTGGGCGACAGAGCGAGACTCTGTCTCAAAAAAAAAAAAGCCCCTTCGCCCACTCTTTTCCCAATGATCTCATTTCCAATACCTTCATAAGCCCTTTCGTTCATTTGATATACAGTCTTTCATTTGAAAGCAGTCTCACATGTTAATGTGTCAGATAAAGCTTGCATCTAAAGACTGCTTTCAAATGAAAGGTTCATAGTCTTCTTGAAATGTTTTTATGTGGTTTTGAAATTGGGACCTGGCAGATGCCACCTGAACCAAGGGGTCAAGGTTAACATCCCCAGCAATGGGACAGGCAGCGTCACACGCTCTGATAAGCTACATAAGAAGAGCACGTGGCTGGGTCCACTGGCTCACACCTATAATCCCAGCATTTGGGGAGGCCGAGTGGTTCTCTCCGCTTGAGGCCAGGAGAACTGCTTGAGGTCAGGAGTTTGAGACCAGCCTGGGCAACCTAGGGAGATCTTGTCTCTGCAGAAATGTTAAAAAATTAGCTGGGCAGAAGGTCGGGCGCTGTGGCTCAAGCCTGTAATCCCAGCACTTTGGGAGGCCGAGATGGGTGGATCACTCAGGGTCATGAGATCGGCGACCATCCCATAACCCGTGAAACCCCCGCCTCTACTATAATGACAAAAACTAGCCAGGCGAGGTGGCTGGCTTCGTAGTCCCAGCTACCGGGAGGCTGAGGCAGGAGAATGGCGCGAACCCGGGAGGCTGGAGCTTGCAGTGAGCTGATCCGCCACTGCACCCAGCCTGGCAGGATAGAGCAGACTGCCTCCCCAAAAAAAAAAAAAAAAAAAAAAAAAATTAGCTGGGCACAGGCATGGTCTGGGGTTCCCAGGCCCCGTGACTCCACCTCCTGCAGGGCTGACCCCGGGTGTGGCCTGTACTGGATGTCGCTGGCTGACATTTGCTTTCTTTGGAGGACTCCTTTCCTTTTTATTGCACTATTTAATTGGTATTAAATGGTGCCCGCAGGCATAAGGTGCAGGGATTTTATGGCCTCAGGGTGACTCCTGCAGCAAGGCTCCGGCTCCTTTCCCATCTTTTACTTAGAACCCGGGCTGCCCTGCCCTCAACGGGTGATGCTAGGAAGCCCTTGACTCATGTACCAGGAATTGTGAGGGACACCAAAGTCTGTGCTGTTTTCCATGCAGAGCTGCGGCACTCGTTACAGAAACCAGAAAACACAGAACCGTCCGTGGGTAGAAGAAAAACGTCCCTCTCCCCTTCCCCCGAGAAGCCCCTTAACCCTTCAATGTCTTTCCCACCTTCTGTGCAGTTCTGGGAGATTTCTGACATTGTAGTGGCCATTCCTGGGGACAATTCTGTAGCCGGAGTCTTTTCATTAAATGACATTTGTCGTCTCTGAACATAAAGCAACACACGTGCACTGAGGGAACGTCCAGATGCAGAGACGTGTTCGGAAGCTCCAGCGTCCAGTGTCAGCAGCCTGGGGTCCCCAGGCAGCAGCGTCGTTCCAGGTGGGGAGGGGCCCCAGCTGCTGGGTGCCGTGGCCTGACAGTTGCTCGTCTGTGATGGGTTCTAGACGGCAGCACCCTTGCTGGTTATGGGGGTGAACGGTGTTCGTGAATCTCTGCCGGGCATGGGCACCCGCGGGTCCTCCTAAGTTCTCCTGGTTATTACTGTAGATTGTTTTATAGCTTCTTTTCCCCCCCAATATATTGGGGAAATTAAATATTTGCTGAGAACATGATTATTTATTATTTAGTTATTTAGTCATTTATTGTGAGGCAGGGTCTTGCTCTGTTGCCCAGGCAGGAGTGCAGTGATGCAATCTTGGCTCACTGCAGCCTTGAACTCCTGGGCTCAAGCGATCCTCCTGCCTCAGCCTCCAGAGTGGCTGGGACCACAGGTGTGCACCACCATGCCCAGCTAATTTTTTCGTTTTTAGAGATGGGGCTGTCACTATATTGCCCAGGCTGGTCTTGAACTCCCCGTCTCAGGTGACGCCCCCGCCTCAGCCTCCCGCAGATCCAGTACCATCTTCCCAGGCTTTCTGTTTTCCTCCTAGGAGAGCAGTGGTTAAGAGGTCAGCCCGGCCTGACTGTCGTTCTGCCTCTGCTACTCCTCACGGCGCCCGCATCTCGCTCGCCTCTGACGGCTGAGAGCCTCCGCTTGGCCGTCCCGGGTCCATTCTTCCCATCGCGACTCTTCCAGCTGAGGGGCTGTGGCTCCCACTGTGAGGTCTGCGGCCCTCAGAGAAGAGCGGCCCGGGGGTCTGTCCGTGTCTCTATCCCCCTCACTAATCCGGTTCCCAGTGTGGGGAAAGGTCTGTCTTCTGGACCTTCTGTGTGGGGGAGGAGGTCTTACGTGACAAACCCACCCTAGCCTTCCAATCTCCCTAGGCCTTTGTGTCCTGTCCTCCACAGTAAACCGAGGCAGGTCTGGCATTTCCAGTTTAATGTGGCCCCTTTTCTGTCTATGTTGCAGCTAATGGAGCAGCCAGCGGTTCGCGCCCAGCTAACTCCCCGAACCACACCTCAAAAGGCAGACTCTGCTTGGTGGGCGCCTGCGGCATGCTCGGCATGACCTCCTCATGGTCCTCCCACACCCCTTGACTGCATTTCTGTCTCTGCGGGACAGACCCCGCGCTGCTCTTGCCATGGGTCACCTCCGTGGCTCGCACTCAGCCTCCGGCTCTGGGGCCTGCTGGACTTGAGTCAGCACCTGGGATCCCACCAGTGAGGATCAAACCCTTGTTCTTACGCACGCGTTTTTAGGGAGGTAACACATTCCTCTCTTTTTTTATTATTTCTTCCTACGTATGCTTAGAAAAGTGCTCTTCGCTAAAGATCAGATAAATTCTGACTCTATTTTCTTCTCTTTTTTTAAATGATCCTCCTTTTTCCTTATTTTTTGCCATATAAGCATTTCTCATGTTAAACATTAAACATTATTTTTTACTAAACATTATTTTAAAATTTAAAATTATTTTAATTTTAATGGGTTTTTTTTTTTGCGTTTTTTTTTCTGGGTTTTTTTGTTTTTTTGTTTTTTGAGATGGAGTCTCGCTCTGTCCCCCAGGCTGGAGTCAGTGGTGCAATCTTGGCTCACTGCAAGCTCCGCCTCCCAGGTTCACACCATTCTCCTGCCTCAGCTGGGACTGAGTAGCTGGGACTACAGGCGCCCGCCACCATGCCTGGCTAATTTTTTGTATTTTTAGTAGAGACGGGGTTTCACCGTGTTAGTCGGGATGGTCTCGATCTCCTGACCTNNTCGGGCCTGTCCCCACCTTTGTCCCCACACCTCGGGCCTGTCCCCACACCTCGGGCCTGTCCCCACCTTTGTCCCCACACCTCGGGCCTGTCCCCACCTTTGTCCCCACACCTCAGGCCTGTCCCCACCTTTGTCCCCACACCTCCGGCCTGTCCCCACCTTTGTCCCCACACCTCGGGCCTGTCCCGCCTTTGTCCCCGCACCTCGGGCCTGTCCCCGCCTTTGTCCCCACACCTCGGGCCTTTGTTGACACCTGTAGGCTCAGGCACCACGTGGGGCCCGGGACAATGGGGGCCGCAGCACATCGGGGAGGGGAGGCTGCAGTCTGGGCCCAAGGGCATCCAGCCTCTCCACTCCCTCCCTGGTGACCTTGGGCAGGCCGCCCCGTCTCTGTGCCTGTTTCCGCATCTGTGTGGGCACAGAAGACGTCTCCACCTGCAGTAAATCCGGTGATGGCAGAAGCGTCCCGCCAGCCACACACCAGGAGCCCTTTGCTGCCAGGATTGACTGGGGATGCCTCAGGCTCTGTCAGGGCCTGGACCCTCCCTGCCTGGGTACCTCTGACCCAGCAACAGGAAAGGCCACCAGGGCAACCCCAGAGGCCTGTCCAGCTCGGAGCCAACCCCTCCTGCACCGGGGTCCCCTGAGATTCACCCTGGCAGGCAGCAGGAAGGCACGGGGCCTGGTGGCCTTCTTCCCCCAGGGGGAGGGTCTGGGCTGGGCTCTTCTTTCATAGGCCACCTGGGTCCCACCTCAGGCCTGGAGGAAAGTGGAGGGGTCCACACCGTGGCTGGCCCTGGGACTGGGGACACATGGGCACCAGGACACACGAGGCCCATGGGGGCCGGGAAAGTCCCCAGAATCCCCACTCACCACTCCGGGTAGGGAAGAGGCGGGGCCAGCCTGTTGACGTGCATCTCCTGCTGTCCAGAGAATGCTCCAGATGTCCCCGTTTTCCTGCAGAAGGGACGTCCTTGCTGGGGAGCCGGTGGCTGCAGCCAGTCAGTGGTGACTCCCAGAAGGTTCCAGGCCCCATCCAGCCAGAACCCCAGAGCCGGACCTGGGGCCACAGGGCATGACGCCGCTCTGCCTACACGGGGACGGGCAGCTGCCCACGGCCATAGACACAGGCTTTGAGGAAGCGACAAGGCTCTTGCATCAGATTAAAATGCTGCCAAGCGGAAGAGTCGGCAAAAAGCTCTCGCGGAGCAGCTGGTTCAGGGCCAGCAGGCGCTGGGGTGGCACGGGGGCCCCTTGGGTGCTGTGGCAGTGCCTGTCCCCGGCTCCCAGCCTGGGAGCCCCGGCAGTGCCTTGCACAGCTGGCCCAGACATGCAAAGGGCCACAGCCCGGCACATGGCAGTGTTGACTGTCATAATTGTTATTGCCATAATCATCGTGATCATCGTTGCTATTATTATATTATCACCAGGAAACTCACCTACCTTCTGCAGGCTGCGGGTGAGGCCAAGGAGCAGAGGGCTAGGGGCTGATGTGGGCCGGCAAGGCCCAGGCCACAAGGGTGCCACCTTCATCCCAAGGATGCCAAGGCCCAGCAGAAGGTGAGCAGGGGAGGAGAGATCCTTACCCCAGGGTGACCCCATGGCGGGGGCTGCACGTGGGCACCCACTGGAGGCCTGGGGGAGACAGGTGTGGCTCGGATGCTTTTTGGCAAAGTGGGAGCCAGGGCTCCCTTAAGAGGTCCACCTTAAGAGGTCCTCCAGAGTGACCCAGGGAGAACCATTCTCCATCCCACCCACTCCTGGATCTCAAGCTCCCAGGACGCAGAGAGAACCTGAGCCATTGCCCGGTTTGTGCCGCTTGATCACGGTGGCCCCAGGAAAGCAATTCAAGAGTTGCAGCAATGCTGCCCAGCCCCACGGGCAGGGAAACCAGGGCCAGGAGGCGGCGCTGGGGGCTGCAGCTGGGTGGACCGCGCGGCTGGGGTGTGTTTGCTGCCTGCTACTCTTCTACATTTTTCCAGGTTTTATTTAGTGACTATGCTCCACTCTGTATTAAAGTATCAAGATTCCATTTCATCAAGGACTAGCATGTTTAGCAAAGAGAGTAGCAGAGGCCGGATTTAGCAACTGAAAGACTCCAGAAAACATGGGAAACAACAGCTGTCAAGACGTTGGACATCAGGCGACGAAGAGAGACAGCGGCTCCCTCCAACCCGGCTGCTACCCGGAAACGCCACGGCCTGAGTGGCGTAAAAGCAACAGACACGCATCTCCACAGCTGCGGAGGACGGGACGTTCAAGGTCGACGCTCTGGCAGATTCGATGTCCGGTGAGGTCACTGCCTGGTTCATGGACGGCACCTTCTCACTGGGTCCCCTTCCCCTCTGGTAGAAGGGGTAGGAGAGTTCTCTGAGGTCTTTTTTTTTTTTTTTTTGAGACAGGAGTCTCGCTCTGTTGCCCAGGCTGGAGTGCAACGGTGCGATCTTGGCTCACTGCAAGCTCCACTTCCCAGGTTCAAGTGATTCTCCTGCCTCAGCCTCCTGAGTAGCTGGGATTACAGGTGCCCACCACCATGCCCAGCTAATTTTTGTATATTTAGTAGAGACAGGGTTTCACCATGCTGGCCAGGCTTGTCTCAAACTCCTGACCTCAGGTGATCCAACTGCCTTGGCCTCCCAAAGTGCTGGGATTACAGGCGTGAGCCACCGCCCCTGGCCTCTGGGATCTCTTTTGTAAGGACACTAACCTCATTCTTGAGGGCTCTGCCACCTCCTCAAGTCCCCACTTCCTAATATCATCACCTTGGGCACTAGGATTTCAACACAGGAACTGGAGGGTGAGGAAGACACAAACGTACAGTCCGTGGCAGACAGGAAACACACAAAGGGAGCCCTAAAACTGCCCAGGTCACCGCCGCGAGGGTTTCCAGGACAAGGGGCCAGGAAGGGGAACTCAGGAAGAGCTCAGCTGAGAGGCCACGGAGCCCACGGCCGCTGGAGTGCACAGGACACTGGCAAGGAGAGAGCTGCCCAGAGCAAAGCGTAGAGACCTGCAGAAAGTCCATCTTGAGTGTTTGGTAGAGAACCCGCTCAGCACGTGCCTAGGAGGAGACTGAGGCTGACGAGCAACCACCCGAGAGCAGCGGCGCTCACACACGCCGGGAAAAGCACGGCTCCCGCCAGCACCACCGAGAACCCTCGCCACTCAAAGTTCACGGTGCAGTGGGCAGAGTCTCTGTCCCTCAGGGTCTTGCCTCAATGGTGAGGAGTAGTTTGCCCTGGACTCGGCACTGCTTTGATGCCACCTACAAGTCACAAAAGGCCCAGGAGGCCCCTCTCCAATCCCTTAATTACGTCCCAGAACAAAGCTCCAAGACACAAAAGCCTCCAGCAGTCCACAAGGTAAAATTCACGAAGTCCGACAGCCATTCAAATAGTACCAGGCAGGTAAAGAAAGGCGATAACTCCGCCCATAACCAGGAGAAAATTCCACTAAATCCAAACCACAAAACCAACACGGATGTTGGAATTAGCCGACGGAGACGTTAAAACAGGCGTTATGACAGTATTCCATGTCATCAAAATGCTATGCTAAAAATTGAACGGATTTAGTAAAAAACGTGAAACATATAAAAAGGATCCAAATTAAACATCTAAAGATAAAAATGACTATGTATGAGATGAAACACACTGGACAGGATTAACAGCGGATGGGACACCACAGAAGAGGAGGGTGGTGAACTCGAAGACATAATAGAGACACAGAAAGACAAAAGAATCCAAAAAATAAACAGCTCCTTAGTGAGCAGTAGGTGGAAAAGCTTCGCGCAGTCTGACACGTCTGTAAACGGAGCCCACGAAGGAAGAGAGGAGGACAGGAAAAACTGAAGAAATCATGGCCAAATTTGTTCAAATCTGATGAAAACTTGGCCGGGCGCAGTGGCTCACACCTGCAATCCCAGCACTTTGGGAGGCTGAAGCGGGTGGATCACCTGAGGTCAGGAGCTTAAAACCAGCCTGGCCAATCTGGTGAAACCCCATCTCTACTGAAAATACAAAAATTAGCAGGGCGTGGTAGCGGGCGCCTGTAGTCCCAGCTACTCGGGAGGCTGAGATGGAGGGGCCGCTTGAGCCCCGGAGTTTGAGGTTACAGTGAGCCGAGATCGCACCATTGCACTCCAGCCTGGGCAACAGAGCGAGACTCTGTCTCAAAAAAATAATAATAATAATGAAAACTAAAACGCAGAGATACAAGAAGCTCAATGAGCCCAAAGTACAAGAAACATGAAAGAAATGACACCAAATCCTAGTCAAACAGAATCAGTGTTAAAGAGAAAATCTTAAGTTGTAGGGTGGGGGCGTGTCACAAAGAGGAAACATATTAAAATAACAACAGATTTGGGGTTTTTTTGGGAACTCGTGCCAGTAAGAAAACTAGAGCAGCACCTTTGCAGTACAAACGGAAGAAGCTATCCTAAAAAAACATCTTTCAAAAACAAAGGCAAAATGAAGACATTTTCAGACAAATAACAATTGCACTGTACGTTAAGAAATAAAGAAAGCCCTTCAGGCCAGTGGAAAAGGATGCCAGATAGAAATATGGCTCTGTGGCTCATGCCTGTCATCCCAGCACTTTGGGAGGCAGAGGCAGGCAGATCACTTGAGGTCAGGAGTTCAAGACCAGGCTGACCAATATAGCAAACCCCCATCTCTACTAAAAACACAAAAATTAGCCAGGTGTGGTGGCGGGTGTGCCTGAGGTTGCAGCTGCAGTTACTCAGGAGGCTGAGGCAGGAAAATCACTTGAACCCAGGAGGTGGAGGTTGCAGGGAGCCGAGATCCCACCACAGAACTCTAGCCTGGGTGACAGAGCAAGACTCCATCTCGAAAAACAAAGGAAGGAAAGAAGGAAGGAGGGAGGGAAGGAAGGAGGAAGGAAGGAAGGAAGGGAAGGGAAGGAAGGAAGGAAGGAAGGAAGGAAGGAAGGAAGGAAGGGAAGGACGGGAGGACCACATGTGATAGAATATGCATTTGAAACACAGTAATTGTATGGGTAAATATAGAAGTGCATTATTTAAACTCTTTTAAAATAAATAACTAATTAATCAAAAATACCAACAATGTAATGTGGTATGAATCGTGTGTAGAAGTAAAATGTGTGACAAGAATTGCACAACCCGGGAGGAGGGAACTGTGAGGCACTTTTTTTTTTTTTTTTTTTTTGAGACAGAGTCTCACTCTGTTGCCTAGCTGGAGTGCAATGATGGGCCTGTCTCACCGCAGCCTCCTCCCAGGTTCGGGCTTTGCATTCTCCTGCCTCAGCTCTTCCTCGGAGTAGCTGGGACTATAGGCTCGGCCACCACTCCAGCTTTCACTTTTTTGTATTTTTAGAGACGGGTTTCACCCAAGTTGACTAGGCTGGTCTCGAATTCCTGACCTTGTGATCCACCCGCCTCAGCCTCCCAAAGTGCTGGGATTACAGGCGTGAGCCACTGTGCCCAGCCTGGAAGGTTCTTATTCTATATGTGGAATGTGGTAATATCTTTAGAAGGTAGACTATAGTAAGTTGTAGGCGTACTATAAACTCTAAGAAAACTACGAAAATAATAAAAAGTTATGGCAGACAAGCAAACAAAGGAGATAAAATTGAACTGTGGAAAAATAGTCAATCCAAGAGAAGGTAGAAAAGAAAGACGAAGAACAAATGGAAGACACAGAAAACAAGTAGCAAGATGGTAGATTTTAACCTGTGGCCGCATCAATAATTACATTAAATGTAACAGTCTAAACACCCCCAATAAAAAGATGTGGATTGTCAGACTAGAATAAAAAGCAAGATCATCCTATAAGCTGCCCAGAGAATCTCACTGTAAGGAAAAGATACACATCAGTTATTGAAAGTAAAGGAATAGAAAAAAACAAACCAGGCTAACACAGAAAGAAAGATTAAGTGGTAATATTAACACTAAGGTAGACTTTAGAGCAAGGAACCGGCAATAAAGGTCATTTCATAATGATAAAATCATGACCTTGGATTAAGCAAAGATTTCTTACATACAACACTAGAAGCACGATGAGTCAAGTAAAATATAATACATTGGACTTTGTCAAAATTAAGAACTTTGGCCAGTCTAGGTGGCTCATGCCTGTAATCCCAGCAATTTGGGAGGCCGAGGTGGGTGGATCACCTGAGGTCAGGATCTCGAAACCAGCCTGACCATCATGGTGAAACCCCATCTCTACTAAAAATACAAAAATTAGCCAGGCGGGGTGGCACGCACCTATAGTCCCAGCTACTCCGGAGGCTGAAGCAGGAGAATTGCCAGAACCAGAGAGGCAGAGGTTGCATGAGCCGAGATCGCACCATTGCACTCCAGCCTGGGCAACAGAGCACAAGCCTCCATCAAAAGAAAGAAAGAGAGAAAGAGAAAGAGAGAAAGAAAGAAAGAAAGAAAGAGCCAGAAAGCAAGAAAGGAAGGAGGGAGTGAGGGAAAGAACGAACTTTCGATCTTTTGAACAGAAGTTTTGACAGTTAATAGTATCTTCTGACACAATTAAGAGAATAAAAAGACAGACAAACCCCAACTGGGAGAAAAATCTTTGCCAAGTACATATTTTTAGTGAAGGACTCGAATGCAGAATATAGAAAGAACTCTCAACACCAAAGCAACCCAGTTTTAAAATGGACAACACGTTAGAACAGACCCTCCACCAAATAAGATACGGGGATGGACAACACGTTAGAATGGACCCTCCACCAAAGAGGATACGCGGATGGCAAATAAACACATAAAAAGATGCTCAATGTCATGAGTCGTTAGGAAAATTCAAATTAAAACCACAGTCAGATAGCACTGCCCGCCTGTTAGCATGGCTAACATTTTAAAAACGGACGACGCCAAGCATACAGGAGGGTGAGGAGGGGCTGGAACGCGTATCACGGGTGGGAGGCACAACGGCACAGCCGTCCCGTTAAACAGTTTGGCAGTTTCTGAAAAATTCAGATGCCAACCACGTGATCCAGCAGTTCACACTGGGAGAAGTGGCAGCACAGGCTCCTCTGAGACACAGACGTGCATGTTCTACTGCTTTGTTTGTAATTGCTGAAACAGGATGAGCAGACGAACGGACCACGCTGTGTTCACCACCGATGGACACCTGGGTCATTTCCGGTTTGGGGTTGTTACAAACAGCTCCTGGGAGCATGTGTGCGCACGCATCCGCCTCGGGCACTGGCCATGCCCCCAAGAGTCAGTGGCGTCCGGACTGGAGGCAGCTGCTCACTACAGGAAGGGTGCACTTGGCCACCAGTCTTGAGCCAGGCTCCTGGGTAAGCCGGGGGGTGCTCCTCGGCCGCCCTGCTTGTGCTTCCATCTGGGGGAGGGTTGGGCTTTGGGGGACCCCCGGGGAGCTGCTGAGACAGTGGACAGTGGCCATGGGCTGCTCTGATGACCGGTCTCAGCCCCAATCAGCCCTGACACCAGCTGGGAGGGCCTGAGCCTCTGGCTTCCCGAGCCCCGAGCCCGGCTGTAGGGCCACGTCTGTGCCACGTCTGTGCCACCTGGGCTTCTGCCAGGCCTGTGTGTTCTGGGCCCCCGACCCTGCGGGCCATGTGCACGGGCCCCCCATGGGCCACACAGCACTCACGGCCACAGGGCAGCAGATCAGACCCAAAGTTCCCCTGGGCCGGCACCTGGTGTGAGTGGCTGGGAAACCGCCTGTTCCCTTCTGGCCTCCACTGTTTCCGCCTGAACAACACCCGAAGAGCCAGCTGTTGTGAGCCTGGGGGCTCCTTGGCTCTCCGCAGGCCACGCCAGCCATGCCAGCATCCCCCAGGACCCTCTGGACCGGGACCTGCCCCGTCACCCCTGCTTGCCTGGGCCTCAGTAGCTGCCCCCACTGCACGTCCCACCGCCTGGGAAGGGCCCTGGACGTGATTCCTGAGAGAGACTCGGGTCTGGCTGCAACACCTGGAACTTTTCTGGGGAAAAAAACAAATTCTTCAAATTCTCCGCAGGATCTGTGGCCCCAACGCCATTGCTGGCAAAGGCACCTCTGCCGGGGCACCTGCCCAGACTCTGCACCAGCACACAGCACCACCGCCCCCAAGGCTGGCTCAGGGTCCCTTCCCCGCCCCCAGCTCTGGTCCTCAGTGTACCCACTGCTCCCAGCTCACTCTAGGCCAGGACACCTTCCAGCCTGGTCTCCGACACCTCCTGACGACCTGGCCCCACCCCCCACCCAGTCCTGCTCCTCACCTGGGGGCCCTGGAAGCCCTTCGTCTCGCCCTGGGCTGCCCAGGGCCCCCTTGCTGTGAGCGGCACCTGCCCTCAGAGGCCATTTGACTTCTGCTTTTGGGGCCCTGCTGGGCTCCCCAAAGGGACCCCGTAAACGTCACCCCCATGAGAGGGATGAGGATTCCTGGGAAGGAGGTGGTCTCATGAGCCTGAGCTCCAGCTTGACCAGCAGCCTCCAGAGTCCCAGAGTCAGCAGTCCAAGGTCCCCCCACCCCCCTCAAAGCCCCCCCACCCGCCCCCCCCGGAGAGCAAGCCCCCGCTAACTCCCTGTCCAGCCACACTCACTGAAGGCAAAAGGTGCCCGATAAGCCCTGGCCCCGGGCAGTGCCTCACGGCTGCCAGCCCAGAGCAGCCCAGGGCGCCCAGTTCCCAACAACCTTATCTGTTTGCATTTCACTCCTCATCCGCTGGTTATCAGCTCCAGAGCCCGGGCGGGGCAGTCGGCTGGACACCCAGCCGTCCTGGCAGCCTCTCCCTGTGGGTGCTCAGATGAGGGCGCCTTGGGTTCAGGCCTGGAGTTGGCAATGCATGGACATCTGCCCCAGGATGTCGGAGGTGCAGCCCAGCCCTCAGGATCCTGGTCTTCCCCTCGGGGCTGGTGGGGCACAGTCACCCCGGCACGGAAGGCCCTGTCCCTCGAGGGCCTGCTCAGGGCCCCACGGCAGGGGGTGAAACTCTCGGGGCGGGTCTGACAGGCCCTGCTCCTCCCAGGGAGCAGCTGGGGGCTCTGTACCCTCACCTGTGGCACACAGCCACCTCCCATGGGATGGCAAAAGGGGAGAAGGCATTTGGGGTGCCAGGTGGGGAGATGACTCGGCCACCTACCCCGGGGCTTAGAGGTACGCAAGTCAGGTGTGAGAGGAGCTCAGGCCAGGGGCCTCTCCTGGGTGCCTGCCCAAGGCTACCGGCCGGCAATGCTCACCCAGGGAGGTGGGGGTCCCGCCCCAGCTAAGCTCCCACCTGGAGGGAGGGGTGGCCTGGCCAGGACCCCTCCTGTGGTGCTGCCTCAATGGCCCCAGCAGCCCGTATCCTGCCGCCGCCCCCAGCTGAAACGTGTCTGCTCCTGAGGGCCCCGGCCCACCCTGACCTGCTTCCTGCACGGGGCATAAGTAGACAAAAAGGACAAGGGCCCGTCTCTGGAGGAGGGCAGGTGGCAAGTTCCCCAGCCCTTTCTGGAACGTGAGTCTACTGGCCTGGGCTGAGCCCAGCCTCAGGCAGTGGCTCCTGCTGGCCACTCCTCAACCCGCCCTGGACGTGGGGGCCAGGCCAGCATCCCAGCCACCTCCAGGCCCAGCATCCTAGAGACCTCCAGGCCCAGCAACTACCAGGGCCCCTCCTGCAGCCAGACAAGACCTTTGGTCCACTCGAAGCCACACAGTGGACTGTGGGCAGCAGACAGCACAGGGCTGGGGCTGGGCTGGGGGTGGGAGCTGTGTGCACCCGAGTGTCCGGCTCCTGAAGGGGGTCCCAGGGATACGGGGAGGGGCAGTGCCCCCAGATCCCAGCCCAGGCACCAAGCAGTCAAGTCTGAAAGTGCAGACAGGTGGATGCCTGGCGAGCCCTGGCCCTCGAACATCACTGGACAGGGGCTGTGGGGTCTCACTGAAGAGGGTGGGCTGGTGGTCGCCCGGGTGAGCTGCACTGCCCAGCCCTTGCAGCTGCCCTCCTGGGGTCATGCTGCCCCTCCCCAGGCCCTGGGGAAGGCCCTCACCTGTGGCATGCAGCTGGCTCTGTTTCTACCTCCAGCAGGGTGGACTCCAGCAGCTGAGTGGGGGGGTCTGCAAGGCTGGTGGAGGAGCAGAGTTGGCCAAGGAGGGGAATAGAGGCCAGAGGTCAGGGAGTGTTGGAGCCAGGCAGGGCGTCCTCTGAGGTGCTGGAGACAATGAGTGGGCACCACACACGCGTGGCTGCAGGGTGGGGGCCACAGCAGGCCAGATTCGATGGGGGTGGCTACAGGCAGGAACTGGACTAGGAGTGTTTCAACATGCTCAGGAGGTGAAACCGCAGGAAACCACAGGGTACTGGCAAGCTGGACAAGCCCACGGGAAGGTCACCAGTGACGCTCAGGGACGGGGGAGACGGAGAAGACCCAGGGCCAGCCCCACCCAGCCACACAAGGGCCTTGGAGGGAGGGGGGGGCAGGTGACCTCCCCCCAGGCCTGACGCCCCTTCCCTGCCATCCCCCTGCCCCTTGGGGGACTTTGCATCCAGCCACTCTGTCCCCAGGGTCTCGGGGTTCCCACCACCTCCCCAAGCAGTGGGCTCCAGGACCTGGCACAGGGTCGGTGCCTCCCAAGACATCGGGCATCCGGATCAACAGGAAGCCGTGGCGCGCCCCCTCGGGCATGCACCTGGGCACTGGCTGGCCATGCTGAGCTCTGCCAGCCAGCACCGGGCCCGCGCCTCGGACGGGATATGGCAGGGATCCGAGCCTGGGCGCGTGCCCACTCCTGGGCTTGAAATCTTTCCCGAACACTCCCCAAAGCCACAGCTTTCAGTGCTTTGATCTGATGGGGACCAGCTGCCAAGCCTCTGGGGGTGAAGCCCCACCTGTTCTCCTCCAGGGGACGTCACACCTGACCACAGGGTCCAGCAGGGCAGAGGCGGGGAAGGGGCTGGCCGAGGGGCGGGGGGCCACCAGCAGGTCCATCCCAGCACCTCCATGAATATGAGTCCCAGCAGACCCTGTGAGGGAAGCCTTCTGGAGACACCTGCAGGGGCGAAGGCCTCAAGTCCAAGCGAAGGTCTGCTCACACCTGTCCGGGGAGCCCCTCGGGTCTAGGAGACAGCGCCCACCCTCACAGTTCAGCCGGGAAGCTGGGACCCGGGGCCCACCCTGTGCTCCCACTTCACAGCCACACCAGGCCCAGAGTGACCGCTGTTCAGGGCCAGGCCACACAGATGGATGTAGAGGGCAGGGCCAGCGATGGGCATGAGACGGGACAATCGCCCACTTGTCCAGTCCTCAGGCCCTGTTCTCCAGCCAGGCGGAGACATGGCTCCTATCACCAGGTTGCTCCAGGAACAACACCTCATACGCTTATCTCCCCCATTGCTCAGCGCATTCAAGCGCTCCCCGGCCAGGACAGAAATGCCGCTCCCAGCCATTTGCCACCAAGCGAGTGCATTGGGAGAGAGGGACCCCCAGGCTCCGGAGACCCCATGGTGTCACGATGGAGCCCCCACCAGGGCTCGGGGCCAGGGCCTTCTACACACCCCTGAGTGGCCCTGAGATCATGGGGACAATAAATTCTGGGATGCAGAGTTTTCACCAGAAATTCAACACATGCACACACAGGCACACATGTGCGCACATGCATGCACACACACATGCACACAGGCACACACATGCACACAAAGGCACACACATATGCACACAGCCGCACACATGCAAACACAGGCACACATGCACACACAGGCACACACACATGCACACACACGTGCACGCAGGCACACACACGCACACATGCATACACAAGCACACACGTGCACACACAGGCACAGATGCACACAGGCACACACGCACACAGGCACACACACGAATACACACGTGCACACAGGCACACACACATGCACACACAGGCGCGCACACACGCCCACAGGCACAGACATATGCACACACAGGCACACACACGTGCACACAGGCACACACACATGCACACACAGGCACACGTAGACACAGGTATACAGGCACACATGCGTGCACACACAGGTACACATGTGCGCACACACACATGCATATGCACGCACACACACGCACAAGCATCACATGCCTGCAAGCGGGCATCTTCACCACAGGCCCAGTGGGCAGCCCCATTGCAGGCTGGTGGCATCCAGCCCCCACCTGCCCCACACCTGTGCAAGCTGCAGGGATCCCCCAATTCTAGGGGACGCTGGGGACTCACGTGCTGAACGTCACGGCCATAACTGCCCTTCAAGGTCAGGGTTCTCATGAGCCCAGACAGGCGGTCAGACAAGCACAACTGCCGGGCTGACGCGGCCACAGGGCTCCCAGCCATGCCACCTGCCCATGAGGCCCCTTTCAGTACCAGCTGCCCTGGTGCAGTGACCCCACCCAGGGAAGGGGGCCCTAAGATCTCGGCCCCTCTTCGTCTCCACCTCAAGCCCGGGTTGAGAGGCCCCAGCTCAGAACAAGGGCCAGCTGTGAGCCCTGTGTCCATCCAGCCTCAGCATGACAGGACAAGGGCCTCACTCCTGTGCCTCAGTTTCTCACCTAAACCACAGGGGCCACTGAGAGTGTTAAGAAGGGACAGCCAAGGCCAGATGCAGTGGCTCACACCTGTCATCCCAGCACTCTGGGAGGCTGAGGCAGGAGATCTCTTGAGCCCAGAAGTTCAAGACCTGCCTGGACAAAGTGAGACCTCGTCTCTACAAAAATAAAAAATAAAAAGAACAGATGAGAGCAGGAACACCAAAATGCCTGGTGTGGGGCTCTCGGGGTGGGTAGCACACATACAGCAATTTCCTACGAAAACAACTTATTGTAATTTCAAGCAACGTTCTGCAAAACAAGCTGATTTAAGTGAAACACCTGACACCTACCGCGTGGGGCACGTGTGGCCCTGGAGCCTCTTCCGGGGCAGGTGGGGCGGCTCCCCGGCGAGTGGGCACAGGTGGGACAGAGGTGGCAGGCTCCGGTCCCAGCCAGCGGGCTCAGCTCACCTGTGGGACAGGGGTGCAGCCCCATGTGGGAAGCCCAGCCCAGGGAGACCAGGTGGCCTCGGGGCCCTCCTGGCTCAGGCCGGGATGCTGGCATGTGGTGGGAATGGCCCCAAGGCCAGCAAGGGCTCCTGTTGGGGTAGGGGGGCCAAAATCCCCTGCGGGAGGGGTCCCTGGGCTCCCAAACGAGGCTGGGGCAATCCCGGCGACTGCTCAGACCTCCACCTCCCTCCCACACTGCCAGCCACCAGCACCACCCCGATGTCCCCAGACCTTGCCCTGGCCCCTCAGGCGTGGCACGTGCCTCCACAGGTGAGCCCCCCTGGTCATCCCAGTTCCTGCCCCTCTGCCTGAATGGGTCAGGAGCACACCAGCGACCCCACAGCCCTGCACAGATGCCCCAGCAGACAAGCGGCCCCTGAGCTTCTGTGCCCAAGACGGCCACCAACAGTGCTCGGGGGAGAAGAAAATAGCTGTGGAGGGGTCTTCAGGAGCAAGCCTGGGACCCGGCGGGCTACAGAGACACGGTAGGTCCTCAGGCCTCCAGGGCAGCCTGTTTGAGCCCCAAGGCTGTTGTCTGTCCCAGACAGCAAATCCCCTGCTCCCCAATGCCCCCTGGCAGGGTTCACCCAGTCCTCAACGCCCCCTGGCATGGTCCCTCCTGCTGGGTGATCTTTCCTGCTGGGCAGGGAACTCAGGGTGAGGGGCGGACCCAGCGCCCTTCAGGGGTCCTGGGATTCAGGGTGAGGGGTGGGCCCAGCGCCCTTCAGGGGTCCTGGGATTCAGGGTGGGGGTGGGCCCAGTGCCCTTCGGGGGCCCTGGGATTCAGGTGTAGCAGGGCTCCCCCCAGCTGGGTCAGCACTGGTCCCCCCAGAAGGGGCAGAGCAGGTGCCCCAGGGCCCCTACCTCCCCCAGCAGGCCCGTCCCGGCCACCAGGCGTGTGGCTGACAGGGCCCACGTTGACCCAGCAGCGGGGAGGGCCCGGCCGGGATGGCCCGACGTGGGGGGTGTTTGCAGGGCCTTTGGGGGTGTGCGTGCGTCAGCCCCCGCTGGGAGCGGGTGATAATGGGACCACTGCCTGCAGGATTTTCCAAAGAAAGCCGAGTCCTGATAAAGCAGGCCCAGATCCTGTTTGGCCACCGCTGCGCCCGCCAGCAGTGGTGATTAAGGGGCTGGACCGTGGGGCGCAGGCAGGTGCGGCGGGGGAGGACCCACCACCCTATATAAGGCTCCCAGGACTGGCCATTGGAGCCGCACGGGTGGCAGCAGCAGGTCTGCCGGGCCCAGCGCGAGCTCCTCTCCACGGTGCACCATGCTCTGGCCGTGGCTGCTGCTGTCCTGCTGCGGAGCCCTGCTCAGCACTGGTGAGTGAGGCCAAGGGGTGCCGGACACCGCGGTGCCCTCAGAGGGGCCCTGGGCCTTCTCGCCTTGCCAACTGGGCTGGCCCACGTGGACGCTGATGGACAGAAGGCCCCACCTCGGCTCCGTGACCAGCCCCCGCTGCCGGGCCCAGGTCCCCCTCGCAGCCTCAGCGCTGGGCTCTGCCAGTTGGGGTCAGGGACCCCATGGGGCCTGGGCAGGGACGCCCTCCTGTGGGCTGACACAGCGGCCAGCAGGGGAGGACGCTCAGCTGGAGTGGGGTCCGGAGGTCCCGCAGGAACAGTAGGCAGGTGTGCTGGTGCCCAGGCCTGGCGCTCTCCCTCCCCCAGTGGGGTTCTGAGTCCCGAGAGCTCTCTGGAGTGTGGGGGACAGAGGCCCAGTCCCTGCTGCCGTGGGCCTCAGTTTCCTAGTCTACAGAAGTAGGGGATGCTGCCTCCCCTGGTGTGGCCGCCGTGGGGGGAAGGGAGGGGAAGGTGCGCAGCCATTCTGGGCTCAGAACCACCGCAGGCAGCCTGCCCTCTCCCCCACGCTCCCCTACCCAGCTCAGGCAAGATCCAGGAGGGACTGACATCCTGGATCCTCTGCCAACCACCTGCCCTGCGGCTGCTGCAGGTGGCCACCAGTCCTGCCCCAGGCCCCCAGAAGGAGCCAGCCCCAAGGGGTCCCTCTGTGGCCACAGCCTGAGGCCTGGGGAGACCCCTCTTGCCGACCAAGGCACCAGCCCAAGGGCCTCTGTGTTCCGTGCTCCTCCTTCCTCTCCAAGCTGGCCCCTGACCCTCCTCCACAGCCGGGAGTCCCCTGGGGTGGACGCTGGCCGGACAGAGCTCGCCCTCGGAGCTGCTGCCAACCTGGGGCCTCGGGCTCAGAGCACAGTGGGACCCCCCCAGGGGTGCCCCAAACCCGCCTCGCCCCTTCTCTCCCTTGAAGCCCCTTCCCCACCACACCGGGCACCACCCTTCAATGGTGGGAGATGTGGGGGTCTCTGAGCCCTCCCAGCAGTACCCTCTGCTTGGGACCCCGGCCCCCACCTGCACACCTGGCACAGCTTGGGGACAAGTGCCAGAAAGTGGGGCTGAACTTGCAGCAGAGCGCGACCCCTAGTCCCTCGGGCCACCACCCTGGAGCCAGGGAGGGAGGTGTGATGAGGCCCAGGGAGCCTGGAAGTCTGCGCTGTGGGCAGTGCAGAGGGTGGAGGGCCAAGTGGGGGTGTCCACCGGTTACCCCAGCAAATGCTCTCTGAGCACCGCCTCTGCCAGCACGGGAGGGGTCTCAGCCGGCAGAGTGTGGAGTCGGGCAGCTGTGCTGCAGGCCTGGGCCACAGTGGGCCGGGAGGCAGGGGTGGGTGGCCGCCAAGCGTGCAGAAGGAACAGCGCGCACCTGCCGCCTCGTGCTCGTCCAGGGGCTGAGAGGCCGGGGGTGGCAGACCAACCCGCCCAGAGGCCCATGGGCCTGGCCGAGGGATGAGCCAAGGGGAAGCACAGCCAGTCTGGGCAGGAACACAGGAGCCTCCCACTGGGCTTCAGACAGAGCTGGAGGCAGCCGACTTGGAGCCAGTGGACCCAGGGAACCTCCTGCGGGTGGGGCAGGGCGAGGGCGGTGGGGGGCACAGGGGACGCAGCAATGAGGCTCCCACCCGGGGCAGTGGAGCCAGCCTGGCAGGGCCGAGGGCACCGAAACACGGGCCTGAGGTGTCTGTGCTGCAGCGGGGACGGCCACCAAGTGCCATCCCCCATCTGAAAGGTGGAGAAACTGAGTTGCAGGGGGCATTGCCCAGGGGAGACCTGTCACAGCTCTGCAGCCTCCAGAGGTGCTGGCCTAGGGGCGGGCAGCCGACTCCTCCTCCCGCTCAGAGCTCTCCCACCCCTCCCCCACCAGAGGCCAGTGAGGGCCCCGTCCCAGGAACCACTGAGTTCCGTGGCTGAGGGTTCTGTGTGTTGCACACTCCTACAACAGGTGCTTCTGAGCCCCATGGATCATCCCTGGAAAGAATGGCAGGGGGCTGAGGACCACGACACCTGCTGGGACCCCCAGGAAGGGGATGGGTGAGGGGTGGGTGCTCGCCAGGCTCAGGGCCCAGCATGAGCCACCCCCACCCAAGTCTGGAGTAAACTCAGCTTACATTGGGGATAAGCCAGGTGCAGCCCATCAGAAAACGATCTCAAGGCCAAAGGGGACCACAGCCAAATGTGTGTCCCCCACAGCCAAGACTAGCATTCTCCTTAAATCCAGTCACTCAAATATCCAACAACTTCTGCCTGTGCCAGAGAGGACTCACCCAGGCGGCCAAGGGGCAGGCAGCCTGGCTCCTCCCTGGACCGTGGGTAACACCATGCCCCAGCTGACAGGCCCCTGCCCCTGCGTCACCGGAGACACAGGTGTCCAGTGGTAACGGGGGCAGCACCAAGTCAGTCCCAGAAAGTGGGCAGAGCCGGGGGTGGGAGCGCAGGTGGGGAGTGGCAGGAACAGGATCTCAGAGCTACGTCTGGAGGGAGGTGCCGTGAGTGCCCTGCTAACCAATGGGCAGGGACAAGGAGGGTCCCGGCCCCGAGAGGGGTCTGGAGAGGTCACGGGTCCTGCTCAGGTGCCCCACCAGTACTCAGACATCGGCGGCCCATGGGAGCCACAAGAAGGGCCACAGTCCCGGAGGCAGGGTCCGGGGAGTTACCCAGAGGTGGTAGAAGTCTCCCTCCGGGTAAAGGGGATGGGACCTGGGGGGTGTCGGCCCCACCTCAGCCTCCGCGAGTCAGAGTGGGGCATCCCCCGCTGCCCTGCCCTGGAGTCACCATGACTGGGCTATCTGGACATTTCTCTGACAACAGTGGCCTCGGTGCCAGGCCTGACTTCAAGGCTGTCTCAAGGCTGACGTGCAGGCAAGTGGCCATGTTTAGAGCCACTGAGGGCAGGGAGAACCGGCCGTGGGGCCTTGGCACAGACCCCTCAGGGAAACCAGGCGGCCAAGCTGGGGAGGTGGGCACAGCCCGTTCTGTTGGCTCCACTCTCAAGCCCCTGCCACCCACACCAGCCCCTCCTCGCCCTGCCCAGGAGCCCCAGGGATGAGTACCCTGCACACAGGGTGCCCGTCATCTGCTGAACCCCAAGGGGCTGACGGCTGAACTGGGACTGAGTGGACGAACGAGGAAGTGAATGAAAGCAGGGAAGGAAGCCGGGGCTCATGAAGGACAACACGAGAGGCCAAGCGCTTGGCCTGCTGTTGAGGCCTTGAGCCCCACGAGCCATGGATACTTCTCGCACTCCGAGTGTGTGCAGGGGCACAGGCAGAGCAGCCCTGGGCAGAGGTGAGCGGCGCCCTCAGGGACGACAGGGCAGCCCCACACCAACCGCGGGTCCTGTCCACACAGGTCTGGCCGACACTTCCTACACCAGCCCAGGCCTCTGGAGGCTGAAGGACTCTCCACAGACAGGTAAGAGCGCAGCGGCCACTGATCCTGCCGCCCAGACCACCCAGGTCCGGTGTGCAGGAGAGAGGGCCCCCCAAGACACACGCATCAAACACACATACACACACATACATGCACCAACAAACACGAACACACATGCATATGCCAACATATGCACACGTACCAACATACACATGCACATACACCTGACACACATACATGACACAGATGCATGAGCACATGTCACATACACACCCAACACACACTACACACACCCAACACACACTACACACACCCAACACACTACACACAACCCAACACACATGCACACACACCCAACTCATTACACAGACACAACCCAACACACATGCACACACACCCAACACGATCTACACACACACCCAACACACACTCCACACACAAACCCAACACACATGCACACACACCTGAACACATTAATGCAGACAATAACCCAACACACATGCACACACACCCAACACACACTCCACACACAAACCCAACACACATGCACACACACCCCAACACACTCTACACACACAACCCAACACACACGACCTACACACACCCGACATACACATACACACACACCCACTACACACACACAACCCAACACACATGCACACACCTGACATACACATGTACATGACACATGCATGAGCACACGTCACACACACACCCAACACACAACCAACACACACGACCTACACACTCCTGACATACACATGCACACACCCAACACAGCCAAACACATACACACCCAACACCCACGCACACACATCCCAGACATGCAAACGTGCACACATACAACATGCATGACTTATACATGTGCACGCACCCAACACACAACCCTACACACACATGCACCATTGTACACACCCTACACACACCTGAGACATGTGCCCAACACACACCTGCACACCCACACACACGCATACACCCAGCATGCACACACATGCACTCAACACACATGCCCAGCTCACACAAACAACACACACATGCACACAACACACACAATCACACCCAATACACATGCAGGTATATATTGTACACGCCTACACAGCTCTCCAACACACACTCCCAATGCACGCATGGACACACCTGACACGTATGCACACACCCCCAACACACACATACGTGTACACACACACACGTGTGTACATATGCCCACAGCAGCGCTGACTCCTGGCCAGACATATACCATAGCACTCAGGTTCACTCAGATGCCCATGTCTGGGGTTTCCACAGCCTGGCCCCAACTCTAAAACCCTGGCCCAGGGAGATGAGTGACCTCTCTGCCTGCCCTAGCCCTGCCCGGCCAGGATGGTGGGGACACAGGGTTTTGTGTCAGCACTGCTATCTCTGTAGCCCCGGACAAAGGCCAGTGCTCCACGTGGGGGGCTGGTCACTTCTCCACCTTCGACCACCATGTGTACGACTTCTCGGGGACGTGCAACTACATCTTCGCGGCCACGTGCAAGGACGCCTTCCCCACCTTCAGTGTCCAGCTGCGGCGAGGTCCAGACGGGAGCATCTCGCGGATCATCGTGGAGCTGGGGGCCTCCATCGTCACCGTGAGCGAAGCCACCATCTCAGTCAAGGACATCGGGTAGGCCAGGTGGGCTGGGGCCCGGGGGCCGGAGGACTGAGGGGCCACCACCGACTGCCCTCGCCCCACAGGGTCATCAGCCTGCCCTACACCAGCAATGGGCTCCAGATCACACCCTTTGGCCAGAGTGTGCGGCTGGTGGCCAAGCAGCTGGAGCTAGAGCTGGAGGCCGTGTGGGGCCCTGACAGCCACCTCATGGTGAGGAGAGAGGGGCCAGGGTGGGCCTGGAGACCCACAGCACTGGGGGGGCAGGTGGGACTCTGGAGGGGCTGCCCTCCTTGGGGATCCCAGCCAGCCCTCAGGCTGCCATGCAGCCAGGCCCTTTGTGCCAAGCAGTGCTGACCCCTGGCCAGTAACATGAGCTAGGACTGGGTTTTGTGGGTGATTCAGCTTCTCCACTGGAAAATTAGGCTCCCACAAGAAGCAGCAGACGAACAGGGTGGGGGCATGGTGGGGGCTCTGGGTCCAGGAGCAGGAACTGAGAGCCCTCCACAGCGGATGAGGGGCACCTCGGTCCCCTAGCTCCCTGGCCCCCAGCAGAGCCGTCTCCCGCAGGTTCTGGTGGAGCGGAAGTACATGGGCCAGATGTGTGGGCTCTGCGGGAACTTTGACGGGAAGGTGACCAATGAGTTTGTCAGTGAGGAGGGTAGGTGGGGCCAGGGCTGGTGGGGGCCTCTGTTCTGAGCAACAAGGGTAGGTGGGGGTAGGGCTGAGGGTCTCAAAGTCGGGGACAGGGCTGGGGGACCTCTAGGTGGGGGGCC
The DNA here is from genome assembly GCF_008728515.1 of Papio anubis. Taxonomy (NCBI): domain Eukaryota; kingdom Metazoa; phylum Chordata; class Mammalia; order Primates; family Cercopithecidae; genus Papio; species Papio anubis. The sequence goes on along the minus strand of NW_022162568.1, from coordinate 46,600 downwards.
GGGCAGGGGTGCCTCTGAGGCCCAGCCCCCACGGTGCTGATCCCTGTCCTGCACCCCCAGGCAAGTTCCTGGAACTCCACAAGTTCGCTGCCCTCCAGAAGCTGGACGACCCCGGTGAGATCTGCACCTCTGAGGACATCCCCAACACCCACGTCCGGCAGGGCCAGCATGTAAGCAAGGGGGCTCCAGGTGGGGCTGACCCCAGGTCTCACAGGGTCGCCGAGACCACCAGGGTCCCCCACAAGCAGCCCCATCACAGACGCCCTGCCCTGACCTCCCCAGTCATGGTGGCACGGGGTGTGGCCTTTGCCCCCATGACCCTGAGCGGTCCCCCCAGGCCCAGATCTGCACACAGCTGCTGACCCTGGTGGCCCCCGAGTGCAGCGTGTCCAAGGAGCCCTTCGTGCTAAGCTGCCAGGCAGACGTGGCCGCAGCCACCCAGCCAGGCCCACAGAACAGCAGCTGTGCCACCCTGTCCGAGTACTCCCGCCGGTGCAGCATGGTGGGCCAGCCCGTCCGCCGCTGGCGGGGCCCCGGCCTGTGCTGTGAGTCCAGGGAAGGGTGGCGGGGGGCAGGGAGGCCGAGGGCTCCAGACCCAGCTCTCCCAGCTCCTGGACTGCCTGATGTGACGCCTGCATCCGTCCTCGTCTGAGATCCTGGCTGCTGCTTCTAGATGGAGGAGGGGCTGGGCTAAGTCCTCCACCAAGCTGGGGGGGGGACAGGGAGGGGTGGGGGGGACCCTCTCACCAGAGCCGTGTGTGCCCACAGCCGTGGGTCAGTGCCCAGCCAACCAGGTGTACCAGGAGTGCGGCTCGGCCTGCGTGAAGACCTGCTCCAACCCGCAGCACAGCTGCTCCAGCTCCTGCACCTTCGGGTGCTTCTGCCCAGAAGGTGAGGGCAGTGGCAGGCACTCACTCTCCCCGGGACCCCTGGAGAGAGCCCAGGGACAAGGGGACGTCAGACTCCACCCACCCCGACCCGGCTCACCCCAACATTCTGCCGTCTGAGTCCCAGCTCCGGCGCCTCTTGCCCTGGGACAGGCTTTTCCCGCCCGGAGCTTGCAGCCTGCAGGTCTCCCAGCCATGGCCACCCCTGCAAACTCACAGGCAGTGAGGGCTGCTCACTGGAGTCGGGGAGCTGCCGAGAGAAGGTGGGGTTTGAGCTGGGCCCATGGGACAGTTACACGTCCCTGCCTGCTGGAGGCCGCCACCCACCAGGAGCCTGGGCCGGGCACACTGGCACGAAGGGCTGTGCACGCACAGGGCCTGACGTAGACTTGCAAATGCAAGTGCAGCTGGAGTGAGAAGTCGCAGCCCAGGCTGGAGGGGCGTCTTCTCGGAGCCAGGTTGCGGGGGGTGGGGGGCGTCTCCCTGGAGCCAGGGAGGGGCCGCCCAACAGGAGAGTGGGAGGCAGTCAGTCCCACCCAAGCCCCAAGAAGCCCCGCTATTGCAGGGACGGTCCTGAATGACCTCTCCAGTAACCACACCTGCGTGCCCGTCACCCAGTGCCCCTGTCTGCTCAACGGCGCCATGTATGCCCCCGGGGAGGTCACAATAGCCGCCTGCCAAACCTGGTGAGTGAGGCGCTGGAGGGGGCTCTGGCTGGCCGGCAGGAGTTCCGCTGGCCTAGGGCGGGTAGGGGTGTGCTGCTGTCCAGCTCCAGCGGCCCTGCCCACCATGCGGTTGCCCCCATGCCCACCCACAGCCAGTGCACCCAGGGCCGCTGGGCGTGCAGGGAGCGGCCATGCCCCGGCCACTGCTCCCTGGAAGGTGGCTCCTTCGTCACCACGTTCGACGCCAGGCCCTACCGCTTCCACGGCGCCTGCACCTACATCCTCCTCCAGGTAGGACGAGCCCTGTGGCCCGTGGGGAGGGGCACTCCCAGTGACCCCACCCATGCCTGAGCACCAACCCCTCGCAGAGCCCCCAGCTTCCCGAGGAGGGTGCCCTCATGGCTGTGTACGACAAGTCCGGCTTCTCACAGTCCGAGACCTCCCTGGTGGCCGTGGTCTATCTCTCCAGGCAGGTAAGGCCTTTCCCGCGCCCGTCCCTGCCAGCAGGGCTCCGCTCCCTGGCGCCTGTGCCCTGACTCAGGCCACCCTCTCTCCAGGAAAAAATTGTGATCTCTCAGGACGAGGTGGTCACCAACAACGGAGAAGCCAAGTGGCTGCCATACAAGACTCGTACGTCCTGGCCCAGTCCCTGGCCCCCCAGAACGGTGCCTTCGGGGTGGGCTGCAGTGGGCAGGGAGGGGGCTGAGACTGCCCATTGAGCACTGTGTCCTGCAGGCAACATCACGGTCTTCAGGCAGACGTCCACCCACCTCCAGATGACCACCAGCTTCGGGTTGGAACTCGTGGTCCAGCTGCGCCCCGTCTTCCAGGCCTACATCACTGTTGGGCCCCAGTTCAGAGGTCAGACCAGAGGTGAGTCCCTGCTCCTCCGGGTGGCCCTGTTGCCTCATTCCTACGGGGCCTGGCCATGACCAGGGGAAGAGAAAGGTCCAAGAGAGGTTCACACAACCCTGTGTATCTGGGGAGCCCCCGGGGGTAACAGGCACGTGTGGCCCACACGGCTTCTCACCCAGGATGCTATTAGAGGAAGGACGGGGGCTCCAGGGCGTGTGGGCAGGAACAGGTGCAGGAGGGATGGGCTCAAGCTGACGCCTGCCGGCTCAGGGCTCTGTGGCAACTTCAACGGGGACACTACGGACGACTTCACCACCAGCGTGGGTATCGCCGAGGGCACCGCCTCGCTGTTTGTGGACTCCTGGCGGGCGGGGAACTGTCCAGCCGCTCTGGAGCGTGAGACTGACCCCTGCTCTATGAGCCAGCTCAACAGTGAGTGTCCGGCCCCCAACTCCCCCTGGCTGCCCCCTAGCACCCACAGTTCTGACAGACCCCTGGACTCGACCACAGGCCCAGTTGCCAGGGTGGGGGGTCCCTGGGAGGAGCCGTGGCTGGAATGGGGAGGGGCCGGGACTCACACCCGGGCCTGTCGTCCCCAGAGGTGTGTGCGGAGACCCACTGTTCCATGCTGCTGAGGACAGGCACGGTGTTCGAGAGGTGCCATGCCACAGTGAACCCCGCGCCCTTCTACAAGGTGAGGGCCCGAGGGCGTCTTGGGAGGGCTGCAGGGAAGGCCGTGGTGGCTGACATGGTCTCAGGCACCCAAAGGCATAGGTTTGGGGCCCCCACATCCCCAGGGCAGGGTGCCTGCCACCAGCCCATGCTGGCTCTCTGCCCGCAGAGGTGCGTGTACCAGGCCTGCAACTACGAGGAGACCTTCCCCCACATCTGCGCTGCCCTGGGTGACTATGTACACGCCTGCGCCTCACGGGGCGTCCTGCTCTGGGGCTGGAGAAGCAGCGTGGACAACTGCAGTGAGTGCCCAGCGAGGTTTCAGCGGGATCACAGCAGGCTGGGCTCATGAGGGGGTGTCCTGGGGCCCCAAGCTCTGAGGCTCTGCAGTGCCCGGCAGGCAGTGGAACCCAAGCTCGCCCTCCCCGGCCGGCCCCTCCCAGAGGGTCTGATGCCCGGAGGGTCTGATACCCGGGTCCTCCACAGCCGTCCCCTGCACGGGCAACACCACCTTCAGCTACAACAGCCAAGCCTGTGAGCGCACCTGCCTGTCGCTGTCAGACCATGCCACCGAGTGCCATGCCAGCGCGGTGCCCGTGGACGGTTGCAACTGCCCCAGTGGCACCTACCTGAACCACAAGGGCGAGTGTGTGCGCAAGGCCCAGTGCCCGTGCACACTGGAGGGTTACAAATTCATCCTGGCCGAGCAGTCCACCATCATCAACGGCGTCACCTGGTGAGGGGCCAGGCAGGGGCCAGGCGGGGGGTCCCTGCCGGGCCCCGGGGGCTCACGCAGCCTCTCTCTTGCAGCTACTGCATCAACGGGCGGCTGAGTTGCCCGCAGCGACCACAGATGTTCCTGGGTACGTACAGCAGTGCCGGCCACAGGCTGGGACTGTGAGGGGCCCCGGCTTCCTCTCAGTGTCCTGACTGGGTGCCCCTCTTTCCTATAGCCACCTGCCAGGCCCCCAAGACCTTCAAGTCCTGCAGCCAGTCCTCCGAGAACAAGTTTGGGGCGGCCTGTGCCCCCACATGCCAGATGCTGGCCACTGGTGTTGCCTGCGTAAGGGGGCGCGCAAGGAGCGGGAACGCCCAGGCCCCACCTGGGCCATGAGGGAGTTTCCACAGAACCCCGGGAGACCCGGTCATGTTCTGCCCTGCGGCGGGTGCCTGGGGCTGGCCAGGAGGTGGGAGCAGCCCTGTGGCCGGGCAGCTGGAGGCCCCAGGGGCTCGTCTGCAGGGCTCCCTGAGGACAGTGGCCAGCACCAGCTTGGGGAGGGTGGGTTGACCACGTGTAGGGATGGGTACAGAGTCCCAGCACCTTTCACAAAGTGGGGGAAGCTTTGCTAAGGCAATAAGCCCAGCTGCCCACAAAGGCCACAGAGTAGGGCTGTATTCAGGGAGAGGGCCTGGGAGACACGCCAGGTGGTCTCAGAGGGGCCCAGGGCTGGGCAGCGGCTGGCTGAGGCCACCCTTCCAGGGGCCGCTGACCTGCCTCCCTCCAGGTGCCCACCAAGTGTGAGCCTGGCTGTGTCTGTGCCGAGGGCCTCTACGAGAATGCCGACGGGCAGTGTGTGCCCCCTGAGGAGTGCCCATGTGAGTTCTCGGGGGTCTCCTACCCTGGGGGAGCTGAGCTCCACACCGACTGCAGGACCTGGTGAGACAAAGCGTCGCTCCAGACGCCATGGGCTCTTGGGGCTGTCTGGGGCAGGCAGGGGCTGCCCAGGGTGGGGTTGTCCCGGAGGTGGGGGGCATCCAGAGGTGCAGCCTGGCCTCTCCAGGGACCACATCCAGTATGGCAGGAGGGCCACGGGCCTGCCACCCACACCTACTGTCTCCACAGCACCTGCTCCAGGGGGAGGTGGGCCTGCCAGCAGGGCACCCACTGCCCGTCCACCTGCACCCTCTACGGGGAGGGCCACATCGTCACCTTCGACGGCCAACGCTTCGTATTCGACGGCAACTGCGAGTACATCCTGGCCACGGTATCCACCGGGCGCGGGGCCGCGGGGCCCGGGGACCCAGAGGCACGTCCCCCAGGGCTCCTCCTCAGTGCCCTCTCCCTGCAGGACGGGTGTGGTGCCAATGATTCACAGCCCACCTTCAAGATCCTGACAGAGAACGTCATCTGTGGGAACTCCGGGGTCACGTGTTCACGCGCCATCAAGATCTTCCTGGGGGTGAGCAGCGAGGCAGACTCTGGCAGGGCGGGAGGGGGCCCCTGCCACACAGATGGACCCTGCCCACTGGAGCCTCCAGGTCCTGCCCTGAGGTGCAGCTCTCCCCGCCTGCCTCTCCTTGAGGGGTGCCTGCTGCCCCTCCCTGGCCAGACACTCAGGACCAGGGGTGCTTGTCCCCCACAAGGTTTCAGGGGCTGCGCAATGTCTCCCAGGCAGAGGGGAGGGACTCTCCAGGAAGCCCGAGCTTCAGCCCTCAGCCCTGTTCCAGGCATGCCAGGCCCTTCTGCCCCAAGCTGGTTCTCAGCAGATGCTCCTGTGCACGGCCTTAACAGACCTGGCAGCTCTGCCTCTGAGAGCTCGGTCCAGCACGGCTGTGCCAGGGGCCGGGGGAGACAGGCAGTCCCATGCCAACGCTACTCCACAGGGCCTGTCCGTGGTGCTGGCAGACAGAAACTACACGGTCACCGGGGAGGAGTCCCACGTGCAGCTCAGTGTGAGGCCGGGCACGCTGAGCCTTGTCGTGGACATCAGTGTCCCCGGAAAGTACAACCTGACACTCATCTGGAACAGGCACATGACCATCCTCATCAGGATCACCCGTGCCTCCCAGGTACCGCACGCCCTCTGCGTCCTCCCAGACCCTCCCCGATGCAGGGGTGGAGACGGATGGCACAGTCCCTGGGCCCGGCCTGATGCCGCTGCCTGCAGGATCCCCTCTGCGGCTTGTGTGGCAACTTCAACGGGAATATGAAGGACGACTTTGAGACGCGCAGCAGGTACGTGGCGTCCAGCGAGCTGGAGTTCGTGAACTCGTGGAAGGAGAGCCCGCTGTGTGGGGACGTGAGCTTCGTGGCGGACCCCTGCAGCCTCAATGCCTTCCGGCGCTCCTGGGCCGAGCGCAAGTGCAGCATCATCAACAGCCAGACCTTTGCTGCCTGCCACAGCAAGGTGGGCACCGGGCAGAGGGCTGTGCGCCTGCTCCTCCACAAACGTCCGGTAGGGGTGGGGGAGGGGGTGGGGGCCGGGCCCTGTCTGGCCCAAGGTGGGAAAGCCAGGCACAGTTCTCCCTCCATGGGATCCCAGACCAGCCAGATCAGGGTGCAGAGAGGTTCAGACCCTCTGCCTGAGCGCAGGGCCCTGACGTGGGGCCAACTCGTGCACTGTGGCTGTTTAGCAGCCCCCGGCCTCTGGCCACCAGATGCCAATAGCACCCCCAGACAGTGCCATGAGTCTCCTGGGGCAGCATGGCCTGGTGGGGCCCCCTGCTCAGGAGCCGGTGGTCAGGGAGACCTCCAGGATGCAGGGCACGCGCTTCCCGGCCCAGGGTGTGATCCAGTCATCGGGGTGCAGTAAGAACTGAGAGGATGGGGACAACCCATGGTGGAACAGCATGGCACTGGCCCGCTGAATGTGAGCGTGGCGTGGGGGGAGCGGAGACCCCGGGCAGGGCTGCAGTGGTCATGGTTGGTGGCAGCGTACCTTGGTCCCAATGGCGGATCTCACGGCGTGAGCTCGGGTCAGGACTCCGTGGCAGCATCGGCTTTGGGAGGGTGGCTGGCGGTCAGGGCTGAGGTCCATGTGCTGCCGCTCACCCAGTGCCAGTGCCCTTGCCGCCACACTCTGGCCTCACCACACTGAGGGCACTGCAGGTGGCAAAGCCTGGTGCCCCACTACCCCCCGACGGCCAGACACTGACTGGCACACGCCCCTGCAGGTATACCACCTGCCCTACTACGAGGCCTGCGTGCGCGACGCATGTGGGTGTGACAGTGGCGGGGACTGTGAGTGTCTGTGTGACGCTGTGGCTGCCTACGCCCAAGCCTGTCTAGACAAGGGTGTGTGTGTGGACTGGAGGACCCCGGACTTCTGCCGTGAGTGACCACCCCACCCACAGGTTGCTCCAGCCCCTGACACCCAGCACCACTGAGGGCCAGCGCAGGGCTGCCCTCGCCCACAGGCCCCTCTCCCTGGACAGGCACCAGGCTGTGCCCTGCAGGGCCACCCTGGTCCTCCCGCAGGCCCCAGCTGCCCAGGGGAGGTTTCGCCAAAAGGGCCCAGGCCTTCCCCGCCCACGCTCAGGTTCCACACATGCCCAGGGGAACCACTGGGTCAGGGCCAGGGCCAGGGCCAGGAACCCCGCCAGCTGACATGTCCCTTCCTCCCAGCCATCTACTGCGGCTTCTACAACACGCACACGCAGGACAGCCACGGCGAGTACCAGTACACCCAGGAGGCCAACTGCACATGGCACTACCAGCCCTGCCTCTGCCCCGGCCAACCACAGAGCGTCCCAGGCAGCAACATCGAAGGTGCCAGGTGGCGGGGAGGTGACGCAGATACACAGGGGGACCCATTCGCACATTCATTCACACACATTCACTCATTCACACACATTCGCTCATTCACACATTCATTCATGCTCATTAATTCACACGCATTCATTAATTCACACATTCATTCACACATTCATTCACTCACACATTCACGTTCTTTCATGCAGATTAATGCACATTCACGCATATTCATTCACACACATTTGTTCATCCACTCACGCATTCACGCATTCATTCACGCACCTTCATTCATGCTCATTCATTCACGCAGATTTATGCACATTCATTCACGCATATTCATTCATGCACGCACATTTGTTCACTCACACACATTCACGTACATTCACTCATGTACATTCATTCATGCACATTCATCCATGCACATTCACTCCACATTCATCCATTCACGCTAACTCACGCACACTCATTCAACATATTCATGCTCATTCACGCATTCACTCAACACATTCATTCATGCTCATTCACACATTCACTCATGTATATTCACGCAGATTCATGCACATTCATTCATGCACATTCACTCATGCACATTCACACATTATTGAACATTCACGCACATTCATTCACACATTCATCCATGCACATTCATTCATTCATGCTTGCTTATTCATTCAAGCACATTCGCTTATACACATTGATGCAGTCATTCACTTGCACATTCATTCTTTCACACACAATCATTCACTCGCTCAGCAGATGCGTCCTGAGCACCTCTGTCCTCCAGGCCAGTTCCAGGTCAGGGGACCTGGCCTTACACAAAACAAACAGTCCTGCACCCTGAGGCTTCCCTCCCAGCCAGGGAGAGGTGCCTAAGGAGGCAGAACCAGTGTCGTCCAAGGCACCCACCATGGAGGGGAGAAAGGCAGGCCGGGGTGGGAGAGCTACCCCATGGCTTCCGTGCCACACAGGGTGGTTGGGGTCCTTGGTGGGAAGCAGATGTGAGGGTGAGGATGGGAAAGGTGAGGCGGGGAGCCAGGAAAGTGTCCAGAGGAGCAGCCAGGAGCAGCCTTCTGCCCAGAACCCTTGAGAAAGCCAGGGCAGTGGGCAGAGCGAGCGAGTGAGGGGCGCGGGGCTACAGAGGGGTGTGGGGTACACAGAAGTGTGGGATGGGGTGTGGCCAGGATGCAGGGGTCTTTGTGAGCCCTGTAGCTGACCCAGGGCAGATGTCTGAACGCAGATGGTCCTGGGATTAACAGATGCTGGCCCAAGCGGTGGAGGAGGGTGATGTCTGGAGCCATCCGGACACACGGGACAGATGCACTGGGGCTCAGGAGGGCAATGCAGGATACCCGCATTGGGGAGCACAGAAGAGGGGGGCCAGTGTCTGAGGTCCAGGGGGAGGTGAGGACTGGAAGATGGCACTGAAGCCCCAGCCTCGGGTGATAAGCAGGGGATGAGAGACCAAGGCCCGAGGAAGGCATGGCGGGAAAGGAGTGGCTTAGAGCAAGGTGCGCGGGTGAAGCTGTAATCCCTGCACACTGAGAGGCCGAGGCAGGCAAATCACCTGAGGTCAGGAATTCGAGACCAGCCTGGCCAACATGGCGAAGCCCCATCACTACTAAAAATACAAAAATTAGCCGTGCATCATGGCACACGCCTGCAATCGCAGCTACTTGGGAGGCTGAGGTAGGAGAATCACTTGAATCCAGGAGGCAGAGGTTGCAGTGAGCTAAGATCACGCCACTGCACTCCAGCCTGGGCGACAGAGCGAGACTCTGTCTCAAAAAAAAAAAAAAAAAAAAAAAAGGCAGAGAGGAAGGAGGCCGCCAGGACAGGAAACATGCAGGTGGACCTGGCTGGCCACTGGTCACACAGCCTGGCCGTTCTCCACCCTAGGCTGCTACAACTGCTCCCAGGATGAGTACTTCGACCACGAGGAGGGGGTGTGCGTGCCCTGCAGTAAGTCCAGTCAGCTGCCCTGAGAACCCCTGCCCCTGCCTACATGGAGGCAGAAAGCATGTCTGCATCCCACAAACAAGGGAGAGAGCCCTCGGGGGCTGTGAACCCTTACGTGAGCTCTGGGACTCGACTGTCCGGGACCCTGGCCCCTTGGGTCTCCAGAGACTCAGGCAGCCTCCAGCCCATGGCAGCAGAGAGAAAAAAACAGCACTGAACCCCGTTGGGCCCTCCCATCCCTCTTCCACCAGCCCCCAGCTCCCCCTACCCTCCCCAGGCCTGCCAGGGTGCCTGGGGTAGAGAGTGGGGACCATCCTGGCAAGGAGAAAGGGAGAGAGGGAAGGGTAGGCTCCCAGCCCCTCTGGTCCCCTCCACCTCATCCTTGGTGAGCATCTCTGACTCAGGCCCTCGGAGCTCCCGGAGGCCCCACGGGGTGGGGAGGCTTCGAGCGCCACAGGGAGCTGACGCCGTCTTCTTGCAGTGCCAGCCACCACACCGCAGCCATCCACCACAGGTGATTGCACGCACACTAGGTGCCAAGGTGACGCGGCCCTTTCCTGGGCTCCCCCTGGCTCCCTGGACAAATCTGTTGGGTGGGAAGCAGGGAGGGGGCAGGCAGTGCCTGTGCCCTTCCCAGGTCTAACCTGGCAATCAGAGCTGGGGGAGGAGCTCAGCCCACAGCCAGGCAGCAGCCTGGTCCCCGTGGCCCTGGCTGGACCCACGGATGAGCACACAGTGGGGCCTCAACAGGTGACCGCCGCCATGCAGAAGGCCCGACCAGGAGCCAGGCTGCACTCAGAGAGCCACGGGCCAGCCCTCAACTGAGTGCCCGGCACATCAGCCCCTGCAGGGCTGCCCGGCTTCAGGGCCAAACAGGCAGCGGGGAGGGTGCTCCCCAAGGATGTGCCAGTGCCCTGCAGCCCTGATGGCATGTCCGTCCACCCAGGCTCACGGCCCACACAAGTCTGGCCCACAACGGGAACCTCCACCACCATCGGGCTTCTCAGCTCCACCAGACCCTCACCCAGCTCCAAACACACCCCTGCCAGCCCCACCCAGACACCCCTCCTTCCAGCCACGCTCACATCCTCCAAGCCCACGGCCTCCTCAGGAGGTAAGGAGCCTCCAGATGAGCCCATGGAGAGGGCAGCTGCAGGGGGTCCTAGGTACACCTCTGGGGTGGGTTCAGGGATGGCCCCGCTTCCTGGCTCAGATCTGCCACTAAGCAGATTCTCAGCATAGAATTTCCTATGCTTGGGAGCCAAACTGGGGATTTTTCAGAAAAACTTTTAAAGACAAGCTGGTCACGGCACAGGGCTGCTGTCACTAGAAACCGTGTGGGACCTACAGGGCCTCTGCCAGGCAGCCTGCCCCTGCCCTACACCGAGCAGGGCCCCATCTGCTGCCCAGGGACCCTGGAGGGGACAGGACAACCGTCCGCTCAGCCGAGTAAGGGTGGGTGCAGGAGCAGCTGCAGCCCCATGAGCGTGTGGTCACTGCTCCAGCTCTGGCCGCCACAGCCAGGAGTACGGCGGGAGGACCTAACAAAGGCAAGAGGAAGAGCCCCTCCAAGGAGGCTGAGTCCCGGACAGCAGGCCAGGGATCCCAGGAGCAGGGCAGGGGGCTGGGACATAAGCCTTTGAGATGCAGGCCCACAGGAAGGGGATGTTCCGGGCGGCTGTCCTCTGCAGAATCACCTAGACCAACCACGGCCGTCACCCCACAAGCCACATCAGGGCTGCCTCCCACAGCCACACTGAGATCGACAGCCACAAAACCCACAGTGACCCAGGCCACAACCAGGGCCACGGCATCGACTGCCAGCCCAGCCACTACGTCCACAGCTCAGTCCACAACACGGACCACGGTGACACCACCAACACCAGCCACACCAGGGACAAGCCCCACGCTGCGTAAGTCACGGCGCCACAGGATGCCAACCATTGCGAAGGCACCCGGGCCCACCTCCAGCTCACATTTGGTGACTCAGCCACAAAGGAGACCCCATATTTCCAAAAGGGCAAGCGGGAAGGCAGCTCAACAGCGCACGATGGAGTTAGATGCGAGGGAGGGCCGCCCTGCACCCACAGAGGCAGGCCTGGGGAGCAGAGGTGCAGGAGGGCAGGGGCCACCACCAAGGAACCAGAGGAGGATAAAGTAGGGCCTGGGCTCCAGTCACAGAGTGGCAGCTGCGCTGAAGGAGTCAGCACTCAGCTGGGGGCAGGATGTGGAGCAGGTCCAGGTGAGATGGAGACACTGGGGCAGGCTACAGTGCCCAGCAGGGGCCATGTCACAGGACCAGAGACAGAGATAGGCAAGAAAAAGGTCACACGGACAAAAGGCCAGCAGAGGTCAGGGTAGAGAAACACACACAGTAACGATGACAACTTCACCAATTCCCACAGCAAAATCGACAGATCAGGAACTGCCAGGAACAACGGCCACCCAGACGACAGGCCCACATCCAACCCCAGCGAGCACCACGGGCCCAACCACCCCACAGCCAGGACAACCCACGAGGCCCACAGCCACAGAGACAACTCAAACAGGAATGACTACTGAATACACAACGCCCCAAACCCCACACATCACACATTCCCCACCAGTGGGGAGTCTCGTTACTTCCACAGGTCCTACGACTGCAACATCCTTCCAGACCACCACTATCTATCCAACCCCATCACACCCTCAGACCACACTTCCCACTCACGTTCCACCTTTCTCCACCTCCTCAGTGACTCCAACTACTCACACAGTCATCATCCCTACCCACGCACAGATGTCCACTTCTGCCTCTATCCACTCAACGCCAACAGGCACCATTCCTCCACAGACAACAGTCAAGTCCACAAGGTCCACCCACACAGCCCACCAATGGCCGGCCAGCAACCAGTAGGACCATGCTGCTTTCATTCCATTACCTTCCACCTCATCCACTCCTTCCTTCCTCCACCATCCTAATCCCACCCAACTACCACCACCATTACTCCCAGTCCACCAGTACAAACTGCCAACACCCCTGTGACCCCACACCAGCTCAGCCACCAGCAACCCAGGCACCCATACCCATCACAACACACTCCCCACCTACAGGGAGCACTTCTGTCTCTTCCACAGGTCCACATGAGCTGCAACATCCGTCAAGACCACCACTACCTATCCAACCCCATCACACCCTCAGACCACACTTCCCACTCATGTTCCAGCTTTCTCCACCTCCTTGGTGACTCCAAGTACTCACACAGTTATCACTCCTACCCACTGAATGTCCCTTCCTCCTCCATCCCACTCCAAAGCCAACAGGCACCATTACTTCACCAACAACCCTCACATTACAGGTCCGCAGCTGGCCCAGCAATGGCCCGAGGCCATCCATTTCCAATCCATTCCATCCATCCACCTCCATCCACCATGCTACCATCCATCCACTACCACCATTACCACCCCACCATTTCATTTCCCACCACTGGTCACCAGCAAACCACCACTTCACCACATACTCCCCACCTACAGGGAGTAGTCCCGTCTCTTCCACAGGTCCTATCACTGCCACATCCTTCCAGACCACCACTACCTATCCAACCCCACCACACCCTCAGACCACATTTCCCACTCACATTCCACCTTTCTCCACCTCCTTGGTGACTCCAACTACTCACACAGTCACCACCCCTACCCACGTACATTTGTCTACTTCTGCCTCCATCCACTCAACGCCAACAGGCACCATTCCTCCACCAACAGCGCTCACGACCACAGGGTCCATGCACACAGCCCCATCGATGACAGTGACCACCAGTGGGACCAGCAAAGCCCCGAGCTCATTCAGCACAGCCAAAACCTCCATATCCTTCTACTCACATGCTTCTTCCACACACCATCCTGAAATTACCCCAACTTCAACCACCAACATTACTCCCAAATCCACCAGTGCAGGAACCAGCACCCCTGTGGCCCACACCACCTCGGCCACTATCAGTGAGCCACACACACCCTTCACCACACATTCCCCACATTCAGGGAATAGTCCTGGCACTACCACAGGTCCTATGACTACAACATCCTTCAAGACCACCACTACCTATCCAACCCCATCACACCCTCAGACCACACTTCCCACTCACGTTCCACCTTTCTCCACCTCCTTGGTGACTCCAACTACTCACACTGTCATCATCCCTACACACTCACAGACGTCCACTTCCACTTCCATCCACTCAACACCAACAGACATCATTCCTTCATCAACAACAGTCAAGGCTACAGGGTCCACACACACAGCCCCACCAATGACAGGGACCACCAGTGGGACCAGCCAGAATCCCTGCTCATTGCTGATCAAAAGCTCTCTACATCCCTTACATTCATGGTTCCCTCACACACATCATCCAGAAATCACCCCAACATCTACAATCGCAATTACTCCCAACCCCACTAGTACAGACACCGGAACCCCTGTGGCCCACACCACCTCGGCCACCAGCAGCAGGCCACCACCACCCACTTCACCACACACTCTACACCTACAGGGAGCAGTCCCACCACTTCCAAAGGTCCTACGACTACGACATCCCTCAAGACGACCACTACCTATCAAACTCCATCACACCCTCAGACTATAATTCCCACTCACATTCCACCTTTCTCCACCTCCTTGGTGAACCCAAGTACTCACCCAGTCATCATCCCTACCCACGCACAGATGTCCACTTTCACCTATATGCACTCAATGCCAACAGGCACCATTCCTCCACAAACAACAGTCAAGGCCACAGGGTCCACCCACCTTCTTTCCATTCCTTCCTTCTTCCTTCCTTGTCCATCCACTCCTTCACTTCCTCCACACACCATCAGAAATCACCCCAACTTCTACCATCATGATTACTCCCAAGTCCACCAGTGCAGGCACTGACACCCTGTGACCCACACCACCTCAGCCACCAGCAGCGGGCCATGCACCACGGTCTGGCCACGCACTTCCACCTGGGGAGTAGTCCCCTCTTTTCCACAGGTCCTATGACTCCAACATCCTTCAAGACCACCACTACCTATCCAACCCCATCCCACACCCTCAGACCACACACTTCCCATCCCGTTCCACCTTTCTCCACCCTCCTTGGTGACTCCAAACACTCACACAGTCATCACCCCTACCCGCCTGAATGTCCGCTGCCGTCATCCATCCAATGTCCTGGGCACCATTTTTCTTCCACCACCCATTATTCCATGCATTTCCATTCCTTCCTACATCCACCTCCATGCTTCCTCCACCATCCATCCACCCAACTACCACAAATAATCCCCACCCACCAATTTCAGGCACTACTTTTCTTGACCACACCACCTCGGTCATAACAGCAGGCCACCACCCCACCCCACCACACCTCCCCCACCTACAGGGAGCACTCCCATCACTTCCACACAGGTCCTAACTTTGCAACATCCTTCCAGACCACCACTACCTATCCAACTCCATCACACCCTCAGACCACACTTCCCACTCAGGTTCCACCTTCATCCACCTCGTCAGTGACTCCAAGTACTCACACAGTCATCACTCTTACCCATGCACAGATATCCACTTCTGCCTCAATCCACTCAACGCCAACAGACACCATTCCTCCACCTTGTCCACCCTATGTGTTCCATTCCAGGCTCCATTCCTTCCTTCCTCCTTCCTCCACCATCCATTCCTTCCATTCCACCCTATTCTTTCCATTCATCAGTAAACCACCCTTCCACATTCACCTTCAGGGGAGCAGACCAGCTCTTCCACCGTCCCTATATTTCTAATATCCTTCAAGACTACCACTACCTATCCAACCCCCTCACAACCTCCACCACCACACTTCCACTCACGTTCCCTACTACTCCACCTCCTTGTGTCCATCCACCATGCCACCCCTCCATCCACCTACTTCCATTCCTTCATCCTTTCCAGTCCAACCTTAAGTCCACCTTCTGTGTGTGTTCCCAGTATATTTCCAATACTTCCACTAACAAAACCTCTACATCTATACTCACTTCCTCCACCATCCTAGAGAATCAGCCCAACTTCTACCACCACGATTACCCCCAATCCCACCAGTACAGGCACTGGAACCCCTGTATTGCGCCACCTCGGCCACCAGCAACAGGCCACCACCACCCTTCACCACACATTCCCCACCTACAGGGAGCACTCCCATCACTTCCACAGGTCCTATAGCTGTAGCATCCTTCCAAGAGACTACCACTACCTATCCAACCCCATCACCCTCAGACCACACACTTCATATTTCCACCTGTCCCTGTCCACCACCCTATCCACTCCTTCCATTTCCTTCCATCCCTGTTTCCAGTCCGGCTACAAGTCCACCCCTGTTCTTTCCTCCATTAGAGACCAGTCAAACCTGTTCATTCCACTTCCTTCCTCCATCCCTCCCTCCACCCCTTCCTCCACACATCATCCAGAAATCACCCCAACTTCTACCACCACAAATACTCCCCAAGTCCACCAGTACAGGCACCAGCACCACTGTGACCCTCGCCACCCATTTTCCAACAGGACACCCCACACACCCATCACCACACACTCCCCACCTACAGAGGGGCAGTACCCTCTCTTCCACAGGTCCTGTGCAACATCCTTCCAGATCACCACTACCCTATCCAACCCCATCACACCCTCAGACCACACTCCATTCCCCTTTCTCCACCTCTTGTTGTCCATTCCACACTGTCTTCCTCCTCCATCCACTCCAGCACCAACAGGCACCATTCCTCCACCAACAGGTCAGTGACCTGGGGTCCACACAACCCCACCAGCCGGGGAGCCACCATTCAGACCCAGACCAAGCCCACAGCTCATTTGGCACAAACCTCTACATCCCTCCACTCACAGGCTTCCACACCATCCTGAAACCACACCAAATTCTACCACCATTATTCCCAAGTCCACTAGTGCAGGCACCAGCACCCCTGTGGCTGGCCCACACCACGTTGACCACCATCAGTGAGCCACACACACCCTTCACCACACATTCCCCACCTACAGGGAGCAGACCCATCACTTCCACAGGTCCTATAACTGTAACATCCTTCAAGACCACACCATCCCCTCCATTCCACCTCCATTGGCTCCATTCTCCATCCACCCTTCCACTATCCATCAATGCTGCTGTTTCCATTTATCCACAGACAACAGTCCAGGCTGGGGTCCACCACAACCCCTGTGTTCTTTCTTCCAGTGGGACCAGCCAAGCCCGGGATTCATCCTTTAATAAAACCTCTACATCCCTCACTCCACCCTTCCTCCACACATCATCCAGAAATCACCCCAACTACTACCACCACAAATGCTCTGAGTCCACCAGTACAGGCACCAGCACCACTGTGACCTACGCCACCTCGGCCACCAGCAGCAGGACACCCACACCCATCGCCACACACTCCCCACCTACAGGGAGCAGTACCCTCTCTTCCACAGGTCCTATGACTGCAACATCCTTCCAGACCACCACTATCTATCCAACACCATCACACCCTCAGACCACACTTCCCACTCACGTTCCACCTTTCTCCACTTCCTCGGTGACTCCAGGTACTCACACAGTCATCACGCCTACCCACACACAGATGTTCACTTCCTCCTCCATCCACTCAATGCCAACAGGCACCATTCCTCCACCAACAACGGTCAGTGACACAGGGTCCACGCACACAACCCCACCAATGACGGGAACCACCATTCGGACGAGCCAAGCCCACAGCTCATTTAGCACAGCCAAAACCTCTACATCCCTTCACTCACATGTTTCCTCCACACACCATCCTGAAATCACCCTAACTTCTACCACCACCATTAATTACAATCCCACCAGTACAGAAACCGGCACCACTGTGGTCCATAGCCCCTTGACCACCAGCAGCGGGCCACCCAAACCCTTCACCACACATTCCCCACCTACGGGGAGCATTCCCATCTCTTCCACAGGTCCTGTGACTACCACACTCAAGACCACCACTACCTATCCAACCACTTCACACCCTCAGACCACACTTCCCACTCACATTCCACCTTCGTCCACCTCATTGGTAAGCCCAAGCACTCACACAGTCATCACCCCTACCCATGCACAGGTGTCCACTACCACCTTCATCCACCCGTCACCAACAGGCACTATTCCTCCACTAACAACCTTCAGGACCACAGGATCCACACACAAAACTCCGCCAAGGACAGTGACCATCAGTGGGAACAGCCAAGCCCACAGCTCTTTCAGCACAGCGAAAACCTCTACATCCTTGCACTCACACCCTTCCTCCACACACCAACCAGAAATCACCCCAACTTCTACCACCACCATTACTCCCAAACAAACCAGTACAGGAACCGGCACCCCTGTGGCCAACATCACCTGGGCCACCAGCAGCAGACTACCCACAGGCTTCACCACACACTCCCCACCTACAGGGAGCAGTCACATCTCTTCCACAGGTCCTTTGACTGCAACATCCTTCCAAACCACCACTACCTATCCAACCCCATCACAACCTCACACCACACTTCCCACTCACATTCCACCTTTCTCCACCTCCTCTGTGACTCCAAGTACTCACGATGTCATCACCTCAACCCATGCACAGATGTACACTTCCACCTCCATCCACTCAACACCAACAGGCACCATTCCTTCATCAACAACGGTCAAGGCAACAGGGTCCACACACACAGCCCCAGCAATGACAGTGACCACCAGTGTGACCAGCCAAGCGCACAGCTCATTTAGCACAACCAAAACCTCTACATCCCTATACTCACACACTTCCTCCACACACCATCCTGAAATCAACCCAACTTCTACCACCACGATTACCCCCAATCCCACCAGTACAGGCACTGGAACCCCTGTGGCCCACGCCACCTCGGCCACCAGCAACAGGCCACCACCACCCTTCACCACACATTCCCCACCTACAGGGAGCACTCCCATCACTTCCACAGGTCCTATAACTGTAAACATCCTTTCAGCATCACACTACCTATCCAAACTTCCCATCACACCTCAGACCATTAATTTCCCACCTATGTTCCACCTTTCCACCTCCTCAGTGACTCCCAAGTACTCACACAGTCAGCTCACCCCTACCCACACACAGAGAGATGCCCCACTTCTGCCTATAATATCCACTAACGCCAATATAACTATTCATCCACAGACAACAGTCAAGGCTACAGGGTCCACCCACACAGCCCCACCAATGACAGCAACAACCAGTAGGACCAGTCAAGCCAACAGTTCATTCAGCACAGCCAAAACCTCTACATCCCTCCACTCACACCCTTCCTCCACACATCATCCAGAAATCACCCCAACTTCTACCACCACAAATACTCCCAAGTCCACCAGTACAGGCACCAGCACCACTGTGACCTACGCCACCTCGGCCACCAGCAGCAGGACACCCACACCCATCACCACACACTCCCCACCCACAGGGAGCAGTACCCTCTCTTCCACAGGTCCTATGACTGCAACATCCTTCCAGATCACCACTACCTATCCAACCCCATCACACCTCAGACTCACACTTCCCACTCAATGCTCCACCTTTTCCACCTCTCTTCGGGTGACTCCAGGTACTGGGCACACACACGCCTCTACCCACACACACAGATGTACACACTTCTCCTCCATCCACTCAACGCCAACAGGCACCATTCCTCCACCAACAACGGCTCAGTGACATTAGGGTCCACGAGACACAACCCCACCAATGACTTGAACCACCATTCGACCAGCCAAGCCCACAGCCTATTTAGCACAGCCAAACCACATCCTCTCCACCACAGGCTTCCTCCACACACCATCCTGAAACCAGCCTACCCTACCACCATTATTCCTAAGTCCTGCCCAGTGCAGGCACCAGCACCCCTGTGGCTCCGCCCACGCTGACCTCACCATCAGTGAGCCACACACCCTTCACCATGAGCCTCCACCTACAGGAGCAGACCCATCACTTCCACAGGTCCTATAACTGTAACATCCTTCAAGACCACCACTACCTATCCAACCATCACACCCCAGACCCATGGCCTCCCACTCAAGTTCCACCTTTCTCTCCACCTCCCTCAGTGACTCCCAAGTACCACACACAGTCATCACCCCTACCCATACAGAGATGTCCACTTCTGCCTATATCCACTCAATGCCAACAGACACCATTTATCCACAGACAACAGTCAAGGCTACAGGGTCCACCAGGCCAGCCCCACCAATGACACAGTGCAACAAATCCGCAGGTGGACCAAATGTTCAAGTTCATTCAGCACAGCCATAAACCTCGGCATCCCTCCCCACTCACACCTTCCCTCCACACATCATCATCCAGAAATCACCTTAAACTTCTACCACCACAAATACCCCAAGTCCGCACCAGTACAGGCACCAGCACCACTGTGACTCCCCACGCCACCTCGCCACCAGCAGCAGGACACCCACACCCATCACACACCTCCCACCCTGCTACAGTAATTCCTCTTCCTGCCTGTGGTCCCAAGTGACTGCAAAAGATCCTTTCCAGACCACCAGCCACCTGTCCACCACCATCACACCCTCAGACCACACACTTCCCACTCAATGCCCATATTTCCTCCACTTCCCTCGGTGACCCAGGTACTCACACAGCCTATCACGCCACCCACACACACACAGATGCTCACTTCCTCCTCCATCCACTCAATGCCACCAGGCACTATTCCTCCACCACCAACGTCAGTACTACATAGGTCCTTTACGACACAATAACTCCCCACCACGATTTGGAACCACTCATTCGACTGTCAAGCCCATACAGCTCACTTAGCACAGCTAAAACCTCTACATCCCTTCTCACTGCTTCCTCACACACCATCCTGAAATCACCCTCACCACCATTAATCACATAACCTACCAGTACAGAAACTGCACCACTACGTGGTGTCCTATAGCCCCTTGACCACCAGCAGCTGGCCACCCAACCCTTCACCACACATTCCCCCACCCACGTGAGCATTCCCATCTCTTCCACAGGTCCCAGGGACTACTACACTCAAGACCCACCACTACCATCCAACCACACTTCACACCCTCAGACCACTTCCCACTCACACCTTCGCCCACCCTATTGGTGTTTCTCCCAAGCACTCACAGTCACCACCCTACCCATGCAATAGTCCACTTCACACCTTCATCCACCACACCAACAGGCACTATTCCTCCACTAACAACCTTCAGGGACCACAGGATCCACACACACAAACTCCGCCAAGGACAGTGACCCCATCAGTGGGAACAACAGCCAAGCCCACAGCCTCTTCAGCACAGCTTAAAACCTCTACATCCTTGCACTCACACCCTTCCTCCACACACCAAACTGAAATCACCCTGGGTACTCACCACCATTACTCCCAAACAAACCAGTAGAACCGGCACCCCTGTAGGGCCACACCGGGCCACCAGCAGTGACTACCCCGCCACAGGCTTCACCCACACACTCCCCACCCAGGGAGCAGCCACACTTCTCCACAAGGTCCCGGACTATCCTCCAAAACCACCACTACCTATCCAACCCCATCACAACCTCACACCACTTCCCACTCATGCCCCACCTTTCTCCACCTCCCTCTGTACCTGGGCACTCACACAGTCATCACCTGACTCCACACAGGTAAGGTCCACTTCTGCCTACATCCACTCAACACCAACAGGCACCATTCCTCCACCTACAACGGTCAAGACCACAGGCACAGTGTCCACTCACACAGCACCCCTACCATATGGAACCACAAAGCTTTTGGACCCTCAGCTAAACCCTGAGCCTATTCCACAGCCAAAACCTCTCACACCCTGGCCACACACACAAGCTTCTTCTTACTACCCACTTAAAGTCACCCAACTTTACCACCACCTCTAACCCACCAGTAGAATAACTGCACTCCCTGTGGCTCCACACCACTGTAGCCACTCAGCAGCGAAGCCACCTACACCCCCACCACACACTTCCTGAGGGAAGCTGTAAGCAGAGCAAACCGGTCTTCCACAGGTCCCATGATTGCAAATATCCTTCTGCCATCACCACCACCATCCAACCACACTCACAAATCCCTGTAATTCACACTTTCCACCTATGTTCCACCTTTTTATCCACCTCCTCCCCAGCACCCGGCACTCACAGTCATCACCCCACCCACTCCACAGGTGTCCACTTCTGCCCATCCACCAACAACAGGCACCATTCTCCAAATCTGCACAACAGTCAAGGCCACAGGCACAGTGTCCACTCACAGCACCCCCAATGACAGCAAACCACAAGCCGGGACCCAGCCAAACCCCGGTGCCTATTCAGCACAGCCAAAACCTCTACATCCCGACACACACATGCTTCTTCGACACTCCATACTGTAGTCACTCCAACTTTTACCACCATCACCCCCAACCCCACTCCAGAATAACTGCACCCTGTACTCCACACCCAATTCTCAGCACCAGCAGCCAGAAATGCCACCTACACCTTCTTTCAATTTCACACACTCCTCTGCAGCTACAGGAGTAACCCCATCTCTTCCACAGGTCCCACACTGCAACATCCTTCAAGACGACCACCACCTATCCAACCACATCACAACCCCTAGACCACACTTCTCTTTCCACTCATATGTTCCACCTTATCCACCTCCCCAGACTCCAACTACTCACACTGTCATCACCCCCTACCTCCACACACACAGATGTCGCATTTCTCCTCCATCCACTCCAGTGCCACAGGGACCATTCCTCCACCAACAACGGTCAAGCACCAGGGTCCATTCCACACAGCCCCGCCCACATAGCAACAACACCCAGTGGGACCAGCTAAGCACACACATGCCTATTCAGCACCAGCCAAACCTCTAAGCATCCCAAGGACACTGGCCCACACACATCCTAAGTCACCCCAACTTCTACCACCATCACCCCCAATCCTACCATAGTACAGGAACCGCACCCCCTGTGGCCTACACCACCGGGCCACCAGCAGCAGGTGTGGCCACACACACTCCATACCCTTCACTTCACACACTCCCCCCACCTACAGGAGTATCTCCCATTCCTTCCACAGGTCCCATATCGCAACATCTTCCAGACCGCCACTAGCTATCCAAACCCCATCACACCCTCAGACCACACCTCCCACTCACGCCTCCACCTTTCTCTGACCTCCTTGGTGACTCGAACCACACCACCCCTACCCACGCTATGTGTTCACTTCTCCTCCCATCCCCTCAGGGCCAACAGGAACCATTCCTCCAGTGACAACAGTCAAGGCCACAGCATCCACGCACACAGCCCCACCAATGACAGCTACTCACCAGTGGGACCAGCTAAGCTCCTCAACTCATCTGTAGTACAGCCAAAACCTCCACATCTCTACATTCACAAAACTTCTTCCACACACCATCCTGAAGTTACCTCTGAACTTCAACCACCACCACCCCAAACCTACCAGCAAGGAACCGCACCCCAGGGCTCCAGGCACCACGGGCCAACAGCAGCAGGCTACCCACACCCTTCTTCACCACACACTCCCCACCTACAGAGAGTACCGCCTCAAGTCCCAAGACTGTAACATCCTTCAAGACTACCAATACCCATCCAAAACCCATCAAGACCCTCAGACCACACTTCCCACTTCCACGTTTCCACCTTTCCACCTCCTGCACTGCAACTACTCACAGTCACTCACTCCTACCGATGCAATAGAGGTCTACTTCTACTCCTCCATCCACTCAACGCCAACAGTACCATTCCCTCCACCAACAACGGCCGGCATACAGGGTCCCACCCACACAGCCTCCCACCTCAATGACGGCAGGACCACCAGTGGGACCAGCTGGGCACCTCGTAGTTCATTCCAGCACAACCAAAACCTCTACATCCCTACATTCACACACCTCCTCCACACACCACCCTGAAGTCACCCCCAACTTCTACCACCATCACCTCCCAAACCCACTCAGTACAGGAACCGCACCCCTGTGGCTCCACACCCACCGGGCCAGCAGCAGGCTACCCACAACCTTCACCACACACTCCCACCTACAGAGAGAGCACTGCCTCTTCCACAAGTCCTAAGTGACTGGCAACATCCTTCAAGATCACCACTACCACCAAACCCATCACACCCTCACAGACCACTTCCCACTCACGCCTAATCTTTCTCCACCCTCCTTGGTGACTCCAACTACTCACACTGTCATCACCCCTACCCACGCGCAGATGTCCACTTCCTCCATCCACTCAGTGCCAATAGGCACCATTCCTCCACCAACAACAGTCAAGGCCACAGGGTCCACCCACACAGCCCCACCAATGACGGCAACCACCAGTGGGACCAGCCAAGCCCCGAGCTCATTCAGCACAGCCAAAACCTCTACATCCCTACATTCACACACTTCCTCCACACACCATCCTCAAGTCACCCCAACTTCTACCACCATCACCCCCAACCCCACCAGTACAGGAACCGGCACCCCTGTGGCCCACACCACCTCGGCCACCAGCAGCAGGCTACCCACACCCTTCACCACACACTCCCCACCTACAGGGAGCAGTCCCGTCTCTTCCACAGGTCCTATGACTGCAACATCCTTCAAGATCACCACTACCTATCCAACCCCATCACACCCTCAGACCACACTTCCCACTCACGTTCCACCTTTCTCCACCTCCTTGGTGACTCCAACTACTCACACAGTCATCACCCCTATCCTCCCAGAGATGTCCACTTTCTCCTCCATCCCTACAATGCCAACAGGCACCATTTCTCCACCGACAACGGTCAAGGCCACAGGGTCCACCCACACAGCCCCATCAATGACAGTGACTACCAGTGGGACCAGCCAAGCCCACAGCTCATTCAGCACAACCACAG
This sequence comes from Papio anubis, assembly GCF_008728515.1. Taxonomy (NCBI): domain Eukaryota; kingdom Metazoa; phylum Chordata; class Mammalia; order Primates; family Cercopithecidae; genus Papio; species Papio anubis. The sequence goes on along the minus strand of NW_022162568.1, from coordinate 22,157 downwards.
CCTCTTCTTCCTTCATATCCTCCTCCTCTTGGTGGCCTCCGAACTCTAGCTCAAGGCCACCGTCACCACCTTCTGCCACCACACAACTCCCCCACTTCAGTTCTGCAACCACTCCTGTTTCTACAACTAATGAGCTGTCCTCCTCATTTTCTCCCACTCCTTCTGCCCAGTCTTCTGTTTCTTCTCATGTACCTTCCTCCCACTCCTCTCCCCAGACTTCATCTTCAGCTGGTACATCTTCCTCTGTCGTGTCCACCCCCGTGCACTCCACAACCCTGAGCTCGAGCTCACACTCCTTGTTCTTCACTCATCCCACAACTGCATCAGGGTCTGCATCTCCTCTTTTTCCTTCTTCTCCAGCTGCCTCTACCACCATTAGGGCCTCTCTCCCCCACACTATCTCCTCTCCTTTCACCCCCTCTGCTCTACTCCCCATATCCACTCTTACTGTGTCTCCCACCCCATCCAGTCACCAAGCCTCTAGCTCCGCTGCATTTCCGTCCACGCCCAGGACCACGGCCAGCACCCACACCGCCCCTGCCTTCTCCTCTCAGTCCACTACCTCGCGGTCCACTTCTCTCACCACCCGAGTTCCCACGTCAGGCTTTGTGTCACTCACCTCGGGGGTGACGGGTATCCCTAGCTCTCCACTCACCAACCTTACCACCAGGCACCCTGGTCCCACCTCACTGCCTACCACGCAGTTCCTGACCAGCTCCCTCACTGCGCATGGAAGCGCCCCTGCTTCTGCCCCGGTATCTTCTCTCAGGACACCTACGCCCACCTCACCTGGTAAGTGGCATCTCTGTGGCCCTCCTGCTGGCCTCACCTCTGTGCTCGTGACTCCCAGGCAGCCACTGCCTCAGTTTACCCCTCATGGTCCTATGATCCCAGGACCACATGCCTGTTCCCCACCTTCCCTACACGCCTAATGGGTTTTTCCCCTCTCCTCTCTTGGGCACCCTCTATGCCAATGCTTTCTTGGCCAAGCAAGTGTCCGGCCTCCCCGTTGGCCTTTCCCCAGCTAACCTTGACCTTTCCCTGCACTGGCTCACTCATGCCCCGGTCACTGCTGCACTCCTGGCCTCCCCTCAGAGTGATACCTGCCAAAAGACTTCCCCGGCTGCCCCTTTGGGTGCTCAGAGGATGTCAGGGCTGGCCGGACCCCAGGGTTCAAGCAGCACAGCCCTTCCTCCAAGTGCAGAAAGAGACATAAAGGTCCGGCACAGCCCCTGCCTCGCCCCGAAGGACCTGTTGAAGGTGAAGCTGGACCTGGCAACCAGGGCGCCTGCTCCTTGGTACTCATGCCAATTCTCCGGGCCACGGCTCTTCCCGGCCTCCACCTGGTCTCATGCCTATGAGCGAGTCCACTGCTCCCCAGGCCATGGGATGCCTGGAGACAGAACACACCTCAGGCCTCGTCCACATCCACCTAACCTCACGTTCCAGGGATGTCCCTCACTTCCCTCCTGGGTGTTCCTCTCACAGCAACCACCCAGGGACTGGGTCCCTCGCATGCATCGACCTCCACCAGGTGGCAACGCCACGGTTGGCTTCGTGGTCTCTCACGTGGGTAGCAGCTCATTGCTGCAGGCTGAGGGAATCTTGGTTTGGGTCCCTCCCTGAGACCAGGACTTGGGTGCAAGCTGTAACCGGGGAGGTGACCCCAAGAAGCAGAGGTGAGGGAGCAGGAACCATCTAGGAGGGGAGGGCAGCTGGGGACGGCAGGGCCTGTGGAGGCACACATAGTCCTGCCCCCTCCTGGAGAAAGCTCTCTGCAGCGGGCAGGTAGGTTCCAGGCGACCTGTCTTCTCTGTGGCCAGGAAATGAAGCTGGGCACAGCCAGGGGAGGGCACACAGGCAGCAGAGTCCAGCCTTTACCCCAGGACTCCTTTTCCACTTTAACCCACACTCCGCAGTGGCGGTTTCTAATGCCGATGCTGCCACTGCCTGCATCAGTCCACCCTGCTCCGTGCTGCCTGCCACGTGCCCAGGCCTCTCACTGAGGCTGGCTGTCTGGGCCTTCCACACGGTTCCCCACCCCGCCCCTTCCAGGAGCCCAGACCACGGGGCCTGCTCCACTTCCCTCCTCCCCAGCTGGGGCACATGGAGCTCCCACGACACCACTTGTCCCCCCCTGGCGTCACTGACACGGTGTCCTCGGCCCCCCTGCAGGTCCTGGGTCCAGCCAACCAGAGAGACCCATGCCCACAGGTCGGTGTCGAGGCCTGGGGTGGGGCATCAGGGAAGCTGGGGCCCAGGGGTGGCTCACACAGGCCCAGGGCTCAGTATCTGCTGAGTCCACTGAGAAAATTCTCTACCTTGATGGACTCCAGCAGAGCGACTTTGAGGGGAAAAAACAAACTAGGATGCTGCTGGCCTTTGCCTTTGGGTATGGCTGAGGTCTGAGCTCTGTGGGGCTCCACAAAGGAAGACCACACCTTGGGCAGGAGAGTTCAGAGACAGGTGGGGACCCCGGTCTCTAGCCAGGGCTTCCCTCCCTCCTCGCTCCATGTCCACCCTGAGCGCTGCTGACCGTCCACTTGGCTCCCAGGGGTCTGCAGCGTGCAGGAGCAGCAGGAGGAGATCACGTTCAAGGGATGCACGGCGAACGTGACGGTAACCCGCTGTGAGGGCACCTGCATTTCTGCCGCCAGGTGAGTCCACAGGCGGGAGGCCTGCCCCACGTCCAGCAAGGTGCTCACAACCCCACCCCAGAGAGGCACCAGGGCAGGTTCGGGCTCCCCACCCAGGCGCTTGCTGCCCCGTCAGGTTAGCCACTCTGCGCTCTATCTGCCCAACACCGGCCTTGGCCCCTGTGAGCCAGGAGCTCAGCAGGGAGGTCCAGGCCTCTGTGGAGCAGCTGCCCTGGGGAGGGAGGGGCCTTATGCCCCTGCAGCACCCGTGACCCTGCTCTGTCTTGGCTTCTCGGCAGTTACAACACCATCACCCAGCAGGTGGACGCCCACTGCGGCTGCTGCCGCCCCCTCCACTCCTATGAGCAGCAGGTGGAGCTGCCCTGCCCAGACCCCAGCGCGCCTGGCCAGCAGCTCGTACTCACCCTGCAGGTGTTCAGCCGCTGCGAGTGCAGCTCTGTGGCCTGTGGAGCCTAGCAGGGTCGCTGCCCGCTCTCCTGGGGCTGAAGGACTGCAGATGACAGACAGGACAAACACCCACCGGCCCCCCTCCCACTTGTGCCGGCAGCTGCTTTCCTGGTCACCAGGCCTGCCCGCAAGTGCCCCCGGCCGTGGCTCACCTGGGGCACCGGTGGGAGAGGGGCTGCCAAGCAGAGGCCCAGACCACCACACCCCTGCAGACCCTGAGCCAGCAGAGAGGGACTGAGGCGGGCAGTGGCCACGCACCCTCCCAGGCACACAGGGCACTCCCGACCACCTGTCTGCCATCCAACACCTCCCAGCCCTTGAACTTGGCCCCAGCCCTGCTACGCCCAGAACCCTGCAGATGAGGCCAGAGCAGGCGCTGGACCAGACCCGTCAGGACCTGTGCCGAGATGGGGGCAAGAGGCCCAGGCAGCCACCGACACAGAGAAGAGGAGCTCCCCAGAGTTAGGGAGGGCAGAGGGTGGCAGCGAGGGCAGGGCAGCCACCCCCGCTCCCAGCCAGGCAGAAGGCCCCGGCCAGCACCACACCTGTCCCCAGCAGCTTGTCCTCGGGAGAGGGCGTCACCCGGCCAGAGACTCCAAATAAACTGGTTCTTGTCAAGGCACAGAGGCTGGTCCCTGAGCGCTTGAGCCCTGCTTTTGCCTCTCCCCAGTCCCTTAGACATTAGGCACCCGACCCACACCTGCATCCTGTGGGCCCCTGGGATCTGAGGTTGGGCGGGGCTGCCCCCAGGAGGGTCTGGGCTGGGAAAAGAAGCTGCCTCTGGCCTTGGGCCCCTGCCCTCCCTCCACCAGGACTGTCCCATCTCTGGCGAAGCCCACCGTCCTCCAGGGGCCACCCCCATCTGCCCGAGAGCCCCTTCTGTAGTCAGATCAACAGGAGGATCCCCCACGGAGCCTCCTCATACCCACGTGGTTTGGCAGGCCTGTTCCCCAGGAGGGAGCCCTGGGCTGCACCCCAACACACTGTACAGCGGGGAGCCCTGAGGCCAGGCTGGAGGGGTTCCCGCATGACCTGAGTCCCAAAAAATTCCACCACACGCCCAGAATCAAACTGGCAGAGCAAAGGGCAGGTCACTTTCTGATGCCCACTGCCTGTGAGCCCACGTGCCGAAGGACAGGCCAGGGACTTTGGGGTCTGTGCCTCACACGGCCCCCGGGGAGCTGAGGGTTACGTGGGATGCTTTCCCCCCAAAGAAAGCGCACGATCTGGGGTGCTGTTCTAGCCTTTATTTTTCTTTGACGAGGAGTGCCACACTGAGGGCCCCTCTGCAGCCACACAGGGAAGTGGTGCCTCGGGGAGCAGCCTTTCCTCTGATGGCGGGAGGGGTCAAGGGATGCAGGAGATCCACGGCAGCACACGCAGCCGGCAGGCGCAGCACACGGGCAGAGCACTGCCCAGCAGCTGGAACACAAGAATGAGGGCCACACCACCCAGCTGCAGCACAAGCCCAGCGCGGCGTGTCATGACACCTGGCACCGCCAGACCCAGAATGGCCAGTGCAAGAGGCGCACGCCACCGACATGGCTATCCTGTGATCAAAGTCCGACACGCTGGAAGGAGAGTCACAGACATCATGGGCTGCACACACTGCAGGGGAGCTGTGGAGACCTGATGGGTCCATGAGCCCGTGCAGCTGCCCCAGGGACCCGTGGAGCAGGTGGCTGAGGGCCAGGCTCAAGCACATGTGGCCACCCACCCTCCCTGCCTCCACAGCATGTCAGGAAGCCGGAACCCATGCTGGGTGTGTTTAGGACAAACAAGGCCACCGTCCTGGGGACAGAGCACAGGGCCCCAGCCTTGGCTCCTAGGCCAGCCCCACTCTCTCGCCTCTCAGGTGTCAGACGTGCAGCCTGGGTGCTGAGTCCAGACGACAGGCGAGACACAAGCCGCAGGTGGCACACAGTGTGTGGCCCATGGCCCCTTCACTTCCTGATGACACAGAGGCTTCCCTCCTCCACAACCCCTCCAGGGATGACTGGACGGGGCCAGTGGAAGCATTCGAGCCTGCACCGTGGCCTGGGGACACCCACTCTTGACAGGAGAGAGACGAGCACACCTGAGTCTGAGCCACCAGCCCACGCTTTACCCCGGAGTCCTGGGGGCCCCGCGGGGCCAGCAGGACGCTCCTTCCCTGGCTGCACATCTAAGGCCTCGGGGACTGCAGGAGCAAAACAGATGCCCTCCACGAACAGGAGCTGGGAAAACAATTACATCCAGCCAGGACACGCGGTTTGGCCAGAAGTCATTACAAATACAAATGCTTCTGAAGTCCAGATTAAAATCCTGCCTGGGAAAACTGTCCAGCTGGGACTGCAGCAAAACCAGGGACGGCCGTGCTCCTCCCAAGGGCCCAGGACGATGCCAGGTGTGCAGCCGCCAGAACAGCCACACACCAAGGCTCAGCCCACGCCACATGGAGCGGCACTGCTGCTCCCAGAGGCTCCGAGGCGGGTGGGTGGCAGCACGGGCCATCTCAGTGACACTCCCACAAACGCCACGTTCACGCCAACTTCTAATTTCCCTTTAATTTGTAGATTTAACCACAGAACTGTCTTGATTTTTATAAAAACTGATCCCAAGATCCACCTTCTGCCGTGGCTGCCGCAGTCCAGGCTGAGCTTTTCTTCCTGAGCCACACACGTGTGTTCCTGTCCAGCCCAAAGTGGGGAGGTCTGGGGCAGCGGGGGTGCTCATCTGCAGGACGGCCACGAAGACAAACGGCACAGACGAAGACAACGCAAGACACACGGGCCTGGTCTTCCATCCTCAAGACTAAAACTGCGCGGACAGCAATTCACATAATCTCTGAGAAACGGCTTCCTTACTCGTCCGCAGCGTGAGCCGGTACATCTGAAACGGAGAGCGCAGCGGGTCAGCGGGCATGCCAAGGCTCACACAGCCCTCGGGTCCAGGACCCGCCATGCAGAACCCTGTGGGCCACGCCCAGGGACCACTCTCTGGGGGCACCCACAGCTTGGCAGAGGCCTGAGCACCACACAGTCAGCATGAAAACTGAGGGCTGGCACGGGAGCGCCTGGCGCCTCGTACATAGCTGGCGGGAGTGTGAAGTGGCATAGCTTCTTGTAGCGCTAACCACACACAGGCCCTGGGCAGCAGCGGCATTCCTGGGTGCCGCCCGAGTGAAACGGAGACAGGTGTCTGTCGACAGAATGGGACGTGGCGAGAAGGAACAACGCGGTGACAGAGAGGAACAGCTGGGAGAGCCACCGCCCAGGGCCGGGCTGCTCTGTGGCGGGACGATGCTCCAGGTGGCCAGCTGTGGGGAGACTGGGACGCAACCATGTATCGACAGGGTGGTGGTTAAACGGGCACACAACATCTATCAAAACTGACCGAACTGCACTAAAGAGCTACACATCTCACCATGTACATTGTGCCAGAATAAAAAGCAACTCAAGTGTGTTCAGCCATTTCCTGAGGGCCTGACCTGGGCTTGCAGGTTCGGCTCCAGGCGTAGCAGGCATCCGATCTGGGTGGTTTTCGTGTGGATGATTCCAGCTCCCACGAAATTCGCAGGATTAGGATCAACTTCTTCAAGAAGTGCGGAACCAAATCCAATGATCTGTCCAAAGAAACAGGAGAATGATGATCCTGGAGCGGGGTCACAGGCAGCATGTCCAGGGCCATCCCTCCAGACCCCGGCGCTGGGTTGTGGGCAGCCGCGTCCCCGGGCGACCCTCAGATCCTGGCTCGTAGCAGGCAGCAGCCCTCCAGACCCTGGTGCTGGAGTGTGAGTAGGCGTCCCAGGCCCGTCCCCCTCCCAGATCCTGGCTGGATGGCCCGGGGCGTGTCCCAGGGCCATCCCTCCAGACCCTGGGCACTTTGGAGTGCGCTTGAACAGCAGCCCTCAGACCCTGGCACTGGGTAAGTGACAGCACCTGGAATCCCCGAGGGCCCATCCCTCAGACCCTGGCTGGAGTCACCGGACTGTCCCCAGAGCCCGTCCCTCCAGACCCTGGCTAGGTGGCAGGCAGCAGCCCTCAGACCCACCAGGCTGGAGTACAGCGGGTAGAGTATCCCCGGGGCCATCCCTCCAAGACACAGCTGGAGTGGCAGGCAGCTGGCCCTCCAGACCCTGGCGGCTGGAGTGCAGGCAGCCCGTCCCCGGCCCGTCCCTCCAGACCCTGGGCTGGAGTTTGCAGCAAGCGGCCCTCCAGACCTGGCCCTGGAGTGCCCAGGCAGCCGTCCCAGGGCCGTCCTCAGACCCTGGCTGGAGTTCTTGGGCAAGCGTGTCCCGGGGCCGTCCCTCCAGACCCTGGCGCTGGGTTGCGGGCAGCGTGTCCCCGGGGCCGTCCCTCCAGATGCCCTACCTTGGCTTTGGTGACTTCTGTGTCCATTGGGTGCTTTGCTTTGAAGATGTTCTGCACCTCCTGCTGTGGACTGTGAGAAACAGCAAAGGCGAGTTTCTCAGCCAGGCCAGAGACCAAAGCCCATCTGTTCAAATGACCCCCATCCCCACCCCCGACCCCTAGAGCACAACAGGTTTCTCACTTGCTCAACTGCTTCCAACGTTGAAAGAAATCCTGAGAAGCCATTTCTGTCGGCTGGAAGAATTTGTTGAGAGTGATGGGCAGCTGCACAGACACGTTCTGGAAGGTGCCCCCATACCTGCAGCAGAGAGAGAGAGTCAGCTCCTCCTCTGAGAGCCCCAGGGGCCGGGAAAGAGCCGAGGGACCGTCAGCTCCTCCTCTGCCGAGGGACAGTCAGCTCCTCCTCTGAGAGCCCCAGGGGCCGGGAAAGAGCCGAGGGACCGTCAGCTCCTCCTCTGCCGAGGGACCGTCAGCTCCTCCTCTGAGAGCCCCAGGGGCCGGAAAAGAGCCTGGAGTGAGAAGCGCCCCCACCTACCGCCACCCACCAGAGCGTGGGGAGCCGAGCCTTGAGTCTCCACAGACCATGTGTGGCTCAGTGTACAGTGTCACCCACAGACAGGATAGGCCAGGGCCACGTACACAGGCAGGACGCCCCTGTGCCTCACTTCTCCCCATTTATCTGTTTCTCAGAACTCCAAGTCTGTGCAAATAGTGTGATTTTTTTTTCTTTAAAAAGGCAAAGGCATTTGCACAAAGAATGAAACAAAAATTTGCATGTCTATGTCCCCAAATTCTACGGTATACAATCCTTAAGTTCACTGTATTTTTAATGTTAGCAAGTGTGCTTTTCTCAACATTCAGAACCTTGCAGACACCCAGCAGGGTACGCGCTGACCGTGTACACGCTATTGTAGCCACTGAAAAGTGAGAGTAATCAACAGTTGCAACAGGAAAATCTCATGCTTTTAAAAAATAAGCAAAGTGGTATGATCTGAGTCCAACTGTGCAAAAAACGCACCCCTCAGGCCAGGGTCCGAAGGAAGCCAGCCGCCTTCACCTCGCAGCTGTTGTCTGGTACCAAGCCAGGCAGGTGGCATGTGGCCCTGGCTGTCTGCTACCCCATGAGGTAGGCTCCGTTGTGCCCAGAAAGATCCTAGCAAGGCCCCATGTGGGAGCTGCCACCTGCCATCCCACAGCCCAGGGCTTCACCTCCCCTTGTTTCCTGCGCTCTGCAGAGCTGAGGGCAGCAACAGCTCAGGTCGCATCCATGCACCATGAGTACCCACATGCCCTGGGTCCCCTCAGGAAGGACATGGGGGCACAGTCATGGAGCCCAGGCACACAGCTCAGGCGCCCACACAATCCTTGGCCCGGGGCGCACAGATGGCTCTTACCTGAACTGAATGTTGAGGACTGGCGCCTCCGTGAAGTCAGACACGCACTCTATGTTGACCACCTGCTGCACCTGCGCACCCCCCTCCACGGTCGGGTCCACGGGCTTGGTCTGCAGGTTCAGGTGTGTGTGCGTTAAGGAATCCAGCCAAGCAAGCCCCAGCGGCAGAAGCGGAAACGGGCCGGGCTAGAGCCCCGGCAGGACCCGTGGAGGCGAGCACACTCACCACGCTCCAGGACCACCAGCTACGGGGTCAAGGGGCGGCCACACCACCCGGCCCTGCCCTTCCACCCAGACAATCCTCAAAACACTGTTTGCTTCTCACGCTTCCAAAACGGCTCCTCCATTTTAAAAAGTCGCTTAGACTATACACTGGCTGTTCTCCTTATCTGTTTTCACTCTGTGAGCCTCGGCTCTGGTTCTTACACACACAATTTTTGTCGCCGTTAGCAGAAACTGGTGCTTAGTAGGGCAGGAAAACTTCAAGAATCCTGGGAATAGCAGGCTCCTGAGACAGCGAGACTCAGAAAAGAGCCCGCCTTGCTGGGACCAGCGTTGTTTTCATGCTGGAAAACAAGCGTTTGCCTACAGCCTCTCCTGAAGAAACAGCGACACGAGCAAAGCTGGGTGCAGGAGGCAGCAGGGTGCAGGCCTCGCCTACCCTCTGGGTCGTGTGCTGCCGGCCACTCAGCTGATGGGCTCGCTGCTGCCTCGAGCCAAGCGGACCCCGAGGGAGAGACCCCTAAAGAGGGGCACAGTAGGAGTCAGCTTCCACTCCGGATTCTCAACGAAGTCTTTAATACACGTGATCCTACATGTGTATTTTTAATGACTGTTTTGAAACAGTTAGCTTGAACAGTCTGCATTACAACGTGCTCATGTTAAAATGAACACAGACCAGCCAGTGGCAAGGACGATGTTGCTTCACTCAGGTCTCATAAACCCCCAGGTGTCACTGTTTCTGGTCAAGCTGGGGTCTTCACGCTAACTCTACTCGGTGGGCCTATCCTTACAGGAAGAGACGTTAGCATCTCCCTCTTTTAGCTGGGAAAGTTCTAGTAACACTTCTGGCATTATGAAGGGAAAATCGTCAGTCTAAAAGCTCTGCCAGAAGCACACACAAGCTCGGCTGGGGTGTGCGCACCGTGCTCCAGTCCCCGCCGGCGCCTCCCATGCTCTGCAAGCAGCAGCTCTGTGAGGCTTCAGAGAGGAGGGATTTAAAGACAATGTCACAGGGGGGTGAGACCAGCTGAAAAACAAAGGGACTCAAACTAGCCAAATGGAAGGGAAGAGACTTGTGCACAGTATTTTTAGATGCATTATCAAAAACTGACACTTCAATATGGAAGATTGCCTGTTTTCTTTTTGCTGCCCAACACCACAGGCAGACTGCGATTGCCTGACTTTCATATAGCATCTGGAATTATCTTGCTATTTTAACAAAATAAGAAAACCGAAAAACTTCCTCAGAAGCCTCCTCTAAGTCCCACATTATGCTGTCTGTGGGCATGGGGGCAATGAAACCAAGGATATTAGGCTGAAGGTCATCTGAACAGATGAGTGTTGGAGTAAAATTTAGGAACTGCGTGGAGGTCTTATTACCATAAAAGATAAACATCCGGCCTAGAAGGAAACAAAACCGTTTTTTTCACACACATCATTTTACACTTACCCTGAATATTTACACTGAAAAACAAGAGCCCCCCCCAAATCTTCAGCTGAATCAAAATTCACTGTTGTGATGCACGACTCTTGTTAAAATTAAGAACAAATTTTTTCCAGTTTTAGAACGAGCACACCAGTGTTGGAAACGGGCGGGGTATCTCCTCCACTCAGGTAACTTCTGCCCTCCAGCACCCTCCTCTCTCGGCCCCTCCTTTACACTCACACGGGATGGATGAGGTCACACGCGTATGCACGGGGAAGGACCTACAGAAAGCCCTGTCCGCAGGCTGGGCTACAGCTGGAAGGGCCTCGAGGGACGCCGCAATCACACAGGCCGCTGCCGGCCCTGCCCCACGTCTGCGACACGTAAACACAGGCCGGCCCCGGCTGCCTCCCGTCAGGGGACCCGGCTGGCCTGCGTCCAGCACAGCACTGGTGCTGCACACGGGCCCTCACGGCAGCGGCTCACGCACAGCACTGGTGCTGCACACGGGCCCTCACGGCAGCGGCTCACGCACAGCACTGGTGCACATTTTGGATGTGTCGCTGTTTTTATTTACATCACAGTAACAAATCTTTGTGAACATCTGTATGCCCCTTGAATTCAGAAAGGAAACCTCGAATATTCTGAAAAGGGTGAACCGTTTGGCATCACTCCTCCCACAATTTAAAAAACCAAAACCAACACCTAGTTGAAGCTATCACGGCCCAGAGTTTAAAAACTTAAACCAGGACTGCAAGTACCATCTGTTTTCAATGTAGCATTTCCTACAAGAATTACTCTGACAACCCTCACTTTCTAACAGATCCCCGGTGGGCAAGCGACTAATTCTCTTTTTTCACACTCTTTCCGTGTTTTTCACAAGCGAGAGACAGAGCAGTCCTCAGGAGGCTCAAGGCAGGCACTGAGAGGAGGCATGTCCACAGCCAGGGGCCCTGTAGCCACAGGGTTCCATGCACAGCGTTTTTTAACACTCAAAGGCTTTTTTATGTCCTTCTTCTAAATTGTGGTAAAACACACAGAACCTAACATTCACCTTCCTAGCCGTATTTAGGTGGACACAAGGACGCAGGAAGTGCAGCCACACTGCACAGCCACTGCCACCACCATCTCCAGAACGTTCTCATCTTCCCAAACTGAACTCCGTCCCCATTAAACACCAACTCCCCATCCCCCTGGCCTACGCTCTGGCACCCACGAACTACGTTCTGTCTCTATGGAGTCACTGCTCTAGAGACCGCATGAGTGGAGCCACACAGGATTTGTCCCTGTGTCTGGCCCGTGTCACTGAGCACCATGTCCTCAAGGTGCATCCGTGCTGTTTTATGCATCAGAATTTCATTCCTTTCTGCCGTTTCATGGCTGAATAATATTCCACTGCGTCGACGGACCACATTTTGCTTATCTAGTCATCCACCCATGAACATCTGGGCTGTTTCTAACGTCTGGGGATTGTGAATGCTGCTATGGATATGGGTGGACAGGTACCTCTTTAAGACCCAGCTTTCGATTCTCTGGGGTCTGTCCCCAGACGTGAACCTGCTTGGGTGAGAGTAATTCCACTTTCTTTTGTGTTTTGAGGAACTTCCCACAGTAACTGCACGACTATACACTCCCACCAGTGGCACACAAGGCTCCAACGTCACCATGCCCTGCAGACACTCCTTTTCCTTCAAGGTTTGTTTTGATGTATGTGTTATTTATGAATGAATGAATGAACGAACAACAGGGTCTCGCTCTGCTGCCCAGGCTGCAGTGCAGTGGCATGATCTCAGCTCACTGCAGCCTCAAATGCCTGGGCTCAAGCGATCCTCCCCCCTCTGCCTCCCGAGTAGCTGGGACCACAGGTGTGGACCACCACATCTAGCTAATTTTTGTATTTTTTGTAGAGATGGGGTCTCACCATGTTGTGCAGGCTGGTCTCAAACACCTGGGCTCAAGTGATCCTCCCACCTCGGCCTCCCAAAGTGCTGGAATTACAGGCCTAAGTCACCAGACCACCAGGCCAGTCTGTTTATTTATTTACAGAGTCTCACTCTGTTGCCCAGGCTGGAGTGCAGTGGCATGATCTCGGTCACTGCAACCTCCGCCTCCCAGGTTCAAGTGATTCTCCTGTCTCAGCCTCCCGAGTGGCTGGGACTACAGGCATGCACCATCACGCAGAGCTAATTTTTGTATTTTTAGTAGAGACAGGGTTTCGCCATGTTAGCCAGGCCGGTCTCGAACTTCTGGCCTCAAGTGATCCGCCTGCCTCAGCCTCCCGACATGCTGGGGTTACAGGCGTGAGCCACCGCCCAGGCTACCTGTTTGTTTTATAACAGCCATCCTGGCGGGCCGAGGTGGTGTCTCGCTGTGGGATTACAGGCGTAAGCCATCCTGGCGGGCTGAGGTGGTGTCTCGCTGTGGTTTTGACTGGCATTTCCTTCATGACTTTGTCCATCTTTTCAGGTGCTTACTGAGCATTCCTGTATTCTCCCTGGAGAACGTCTTTTCAACAACTTTGCACCCACCCCTCCCCCCGGCCCCCTTTGGTTGTAGAGATGGGGTGGGGTCTTGATTTGTTGCCCAGGCTGTTCTTTTGCCCATTTTTTAATTGGGCTGCTTTCTTACTGACTTATGGGAGTTCTGAGAGAGGGTTTCATTAAGTAATTAAAACACATACCTAAATTCTGCCGAAATTCAGACTTAAGTCCAATTTGAAGCAGCTGATTTTCAAACAACACACCATTGTTTTTACAAACAAACCTAGGGGGAAAGGGACAGTATATGTGTCACTCAAAGCCACCCGCAGAAAACACAAGGGTTTGTTTTGGAAAAAAATTCATAGCACGAGGAGGCCAGAAAAACCTCTATGGGACACAAGGGAAGAAAAAAGTGGAAAAAGATTCCAAGGACCATCCTGACAAATAGCCACAGGTGGACAGTGAGCAGGGCACAGGGACGCGGGCACAGCTTCAGCGAGGCCTGTGAAGGCAGTTGGTGCAGCTGCTTTCTAGGAACACGCTGGTCCATGTGTAACGGCCTCTCACGGCCCCAGACAGGACACGGGCGCGAAGGCATGCACACAGCTTCTGGCCACGCCACAGACTCCATCCAACACGGGTGCCGGACTTCCACCCAGTGAGGGCCTCGCCATCAGAGCCTGGCTGCTCCCCGCTGATGCACACGCACACAAGGGCACCCAGCCATCCACCCACCAGCAGCACAGCCCTGCAGGGCCCTAGGCGCCCCCATCTCCCCTCTGGCCTCTCCTCTCGCCGCACGCGTGGTTCGTATCTACACTGCACAGGGAGCCCAGGGTTTTGCTCACCACAGGGCACCTATCTACACTACACAGAGTTGGGGGAAAATAAAATAGCATTGGTTAGTTTTCATTTGTGTTTCTCTCAGAAGAGCTTCAAGTTTTCTGACCTCCTCTAGGAAACTATAACTCCACAGTGACCTGGATCCAAAAGAGTCAAGGAGAGGGAGGCAGGGCAGCAGCACAGGGCTCCTGGGTGAACCCAGCACAGAGATGGACGTGGCACTGATTCAGACCACAGGGTGGGAAGGCAGGAGCTCACGGTGCCGCTCCCTCGCCCAACCCACCCCAGTGCCTAAGAAGCAAATGCTGCCTGGCAGCAGCCTAATTCTGAAATCTCCACACCCACCTGCGCTGACGCCGAGGAGATCAAGGTCAGCCATTCCTACGCTCACCCAGTCTCCACTAACTGCACCACAGCTGCCACCCTGGAAGGTCTGAGTGCTGCCGACCTGAAGATCAGCTCATCGGCATCCTGCCATATGGACACCAGGCCAGGAAGAAGACGGAGGAAGCAGAGACAGACAGCAAGGGACAGTGACGGGCGGCCCTTGGCTTGCTCTCAGGGCTGGGAGAGCGCTGCTCGCCTCACACTGCCCCACTCCAGCCTGCCGCAGCCACAAGAGCCACTGAGGCAGCAGTCCCTGCACACACCTCTGGAGGCCACAGCCGCCCCCTGCACAGCCCGGCAGGCTGCCGGTCCAGCTCCAGCCACATGCAAAGCTTCCAAAGTCAAGTGCGGTCCAACCAACACACAACACAGGATGGTCATCCACAACACGGCCTGGAACACGTCTACTGCGCTTCACCCAGGACGGCCACAGCCGGCCACCAACAAAGCCGAGGCCACTTCACAGGAGGAGCCGGCCGAGGGAGAGGTGTCCACTGTGCCCCGGGATCACTGCTCTGCCCACAGCCAACGGTCTCTCCACACAAGAGGCCACGGAGTTTACACTCGTGGTTTCGCCTAAGCCACTTTAAAGCGAAATCTGTCAAGGACATGGGAGGGGCTCCGACTGATCACCCATAACGTGGCGTGACAGAGGGGCCCTCGTGGTCGGCGTCTCTGCTTGGTTGCTTGCTTTTTAAAAGGTCATCCCAACTACAACCTGGCCTGGAGGAATTTTTGGGGAAAATGCAAACCACTCTGCAAGGCCACAAGAATGCAGCCGCCCTGTCCTGTGAGCCGTGTTCCAGCAGCCACCGCAGCCGGCTCGCCCAGGTACTCTGTGCCTCCATCTACACCAAACACACGCAGACACCTGATGACCCTCTGTAGCCAGATCAAAGCCAAGACGGCCACATGCACAAGAGCCCCAACGCTCGGCCAGCTGGAGACGGCGCCACCCAATGTGAGGCGTGCACAAGGCCATGTGCAGCTCCCAGCACAGCTGTATGGAGACGGGGCAGGCATGTGCCCAGCAGGGAAGGGCCACGGCTGCCACGGACTGCCCAGCCCCTGGTCCCTTCCTGCCACCAAGACACTGAGGAGTGGCCACCACCAGAGCCCTGGAACCTGGATTCTCAATCGCAAACACAGCGACTCTAAGAGCAGTAAGAAGACTGTTTTCAGCCCAAGTGGCGATCTGCACCAAACGCCACGCTGGTCTGCCTCTCCTAAGTCCTTTTCCAACACGTAACAGGAAACAGAACTCACATGCAACATGAATACAAAGAACTGAAAAACATTTTAAAACACCAGAATTCTATTACAGTCTTCAAAACGCGGGACCAAAAGGCCATTCCTCAAAGGCTCTCTAACCTCTATCTGAGACAGAAACCAGCACCTCCGCTGCCACCCACAGGGCAGTGGGGGAGGGGGAGGGGGGAGGGGGGGGGGGGGAGGGGGAGGGGAACGGGGAAGGGGAGGGGAGGGAAGTGGGGAGGGGAACGGGCATCCACTCCGGGAATGGGACGCCTCAGACCTCCACCAGACATGAAAACAAGCAGACAGCTGAGAGCAGCCAGCAAGGGGAATGCACAGCTGATGAGCCCAGCAGAGAGGGCTGGGGAGAGCACGCACCGGGGAAGCAGTTGGCACGGACGATCTGAAGACCGTGGAGACGCTGGCAGAGACCACTGCATGTGGGGAGCTGGGAGGTGCCCATGCATTGGACAGAAATTAGAGCAGGACAAGCAGCAAAGACAGGCTGCCCTCGGGGGCAACCACAGGGTGGAGGCCGAAGGTGTGAGCAGGGCAGGCCTCACAGGAGGACTTGGCAAGTGAGCAACTCAAGGACAAGAGACTGGGCCTCCAGGCCAGACACAGACAAGACGGCTTAAGTCAGAGTGAAAAGCAGCCCAACTAGACAGGAAAGAGGCGAAGAGAGGAAACGAGTAGCTACAAAGAGTGTTTACCAACACTCAAAGAAAGAGCAGCTGAAGCATGATCGGACACAGCCGCCGGCCAGACCCTGTGGCTTCTTTCATGTCCTCTTTTCCTCCTGAGAGGAATGTCAGCCCTTTATCTAATGCACACTGCAGTCCACAAGTCAAGGCTCTGAGGGGAGTTACACAGCAAACCCACCCACGACACAGCAGCTCCCACTCTCTCCCCCAAGCAGTAATTTGGGAGGTAAACTCCGCTGCCCACCTCTGTCCAGCTGGCCGCGGCCACACCGGAAGTCAGGGGGCACGGCAGTCCCGTGCCCGTCTGCAGGACTCAGGAAACCTGACTACCTGGCAAAGTTGTCTTCGGAGCCAGGAGCGAGAGGCGCGACCACAGAGGCCGAGTCTGAGAACACGTCCACGAGCAGCCCGCCGCCGCCGGAGGAGGGTGGGGGGCCCGCAGGGGCGGCGGGGGCGGCCCCCAGACCCAGCAGGTCTGCCGACGGAGAAGGCGTAGACTGGAAGAGAAGGAAGGAGAGCATCAGCAGAGAGCCTCCCTGGCCTGGCCGGCCCGGGCAGCTCACACCTGCACATCCTCCCCCACGGCGCCCGCTTGGCAGCCATGCACTCCCGGGGGGCTGGGGCAGGCGGCACACGGCTCAGTGAGTGACCAGAGTGAGGGCTAACAGCCACTTCCTGAGTACATCCCAGAGTCCAGCCTAAAGATAACTGCACTTAAAACATTAGTCATAATTTCACCAAGACACCCTACTAAGACATTTTTTCACAAATGCTATTTGAATGAAAAAAATCTCAGAAAAATTTTGCCACGAAAGACATAAAAAATTAATACATGGTTTAAGAAATAAGATAATGCAGGCTGGGCGCGGTGGCTCACACCTGTAATCCCAGCACTTTGGGAGGCTGAGGCAGGGGGACCACAAGGTCAGGAGATGGAGACCATCCTGGCGAACACGGTGAAACCCCGTCTCTACTAAAAATACAAAAAATCAGCCGGGCGCGGTGGCGGCACCTGTGGTCCCAGCTCCTCCGGAGGCTGAGGCGGGAGAATGGCGTGAACCCGGGAGGCGGAGCTTGCAGTGAGCCGAGATCACGCCACTCACTCCAGCCTGGGCGACAGAGCGAGGCTCCTCGGGCACATTATTAGTTTAATCGTTAAATCATTATTAATCACTAAAAGTCTACAGAACAGAGACTTTTTAAAAATAACTACTTTTTGGCTGGGTGTGGTGCCTCACGTAATCCCAGCACTTTGGAAGGTTGAGGCAGAAGGAATGCTTGAGCCCAGGAATTTAAAACTAGCCTGGACAACACAGCAAGAGACTGTCTCTGTTTTTGCTTTTTTTGAGACACTCTCACTCTGTTGCCCAGGATAGAGTGCAATGGTGCAGGCTCATTGCAACCCCCACCTCAAGCGATTCTCCCGCCTCAGCCTCCCAAGTAGCTGTGGCCGCCACCATGCCCGGTTAATTTTTGTATTTTTAGTGGAGACGGGGTTTCACCATGTTGGCCAGGTTGGTCTTGAACTCCTGACCTCAGGTGATCCGTCCACCTCAGCCTCCCAAAGTGTTGGGATTCCAGGCGTGAGGCACCACACCTGGCCCCAGTAATTGCTCTTTGATCCTGGGCAAAGGCACAAGGAAAGAGCGCCTATGATCTCATGATTAAAGTCCCACAACAGGCACAAGCAGCCGCGCAGTTCATTGCATGCTTACCCATCCAACAGGGCAGCAGGCTCCCCAGCAATGCCCCAGTGGCCTGACCTTCGGAGCTCAGAGCTGCTCTGGGTTCCATGGGTCCTGCCCTGCAGTAGCCTGTGCACCAGAGGGACTCAGGTACTCCCTATAAAAAGGATACTCAGCCGGCACGGTGGCTCACACTCGTAATCCCAGCACTTTGGGAGGCCAAGGGGGGGGGCAGATCACGAGGTCAGAAGTTCAAGACCATCCTGGCCAATATGGGGAAACCCCATCTCTACTAAAAATACAAAAATTAGATGGGTGTGGTGGCGCGTGCCTGTAATCCCAGCTACCCGGGAGGTGGAGGCAGGAGAACTGAAACCGCGAGGCGGAGATTGCAGTGAGCCAAGATCACACCACTGAACTACAGCCTGGCGACACTCACACTTTGACACTGTACATCAGGGGCTCTTGGTGGAGAAACCCGCCACTCAGCTAAGGAAAACTTGGAGATGTGGAGGTTCAGCCTCACCAACAATATGGCATTTTGGCTGTCAAAAACCAAGGAACAGGCTGCTGCTTGAGGGCTATCTTAGAGTAACTTTAGAATGTTCCACTGGACATCTAAGAAGGTAAAAAATGAGTTTGTAATTATCTGAGACTCCATCTGAATGCCATTTATGGTAATGCTGGATGGTGACAAAAAATTATGCGGTATGTAAATTTCACTAGGATAAAGCAAGAGCATCAAAGTGTATTATAAATTACAAGTCAGAATGCAGGAGCGAGGAGAATCAAGAATAGAAGCGAAAAACCTTGAGAATCAGAATAAAGTAGAGATCAGATAGGGGGCAAGAGAATCGAGGTGAAAAGGGAGTCGAGTGAAGTCTGGAGACAAAGGTGGTCGAGACGAAGTCGAGAAGCCGAAGTCGTCGAGGTAAAGTCAGAAACAAGTGAAAGTCAGATAGAACAAAGTCAATCAAAATCAAAATCGGAAAATCCGAAAATAAAATCGTCAAAAAGCAAAAATCAGAATAAAATCCGGCTCAAAAATCAGAAATCCGTCAAAATAAAAATCCGGAAAACCAACGCGAAATCGAAAATCAAACCGTCGAAATCGAAATCAAACTCGAAATCATCGAACAAATCAAAATCAAAATAAATCCATCAAAATAAATCAAATCGAAAGAAATCGATAAATCAATCGAAAAAGCAAAATCAAAAACCGAAAATAAAAGTCAGGAAAAATAAAAGGAAATAAAAAATCGAAAATCAGCAAAAGAAATCGTCAAAAGCAAAAAAATCAAAATCAAACAAAATCAAATCAAAAGCAAAATCAAATCAAAAGGCTCAAAATCGAAAGCAAAGAATCGTCGAAAATAAAAAGAAATCAGGAAAAAGCCAAAAAGAAATCAAAACCGAAAATAAAAGTCAATCAAACAAAATCCGGAAAAAATCCGAAATCATAAAAATCAATCCAGGAATAAAGAGACGAAAAATCGCAAAACAACTCGCTCCTGTCAAAAAGAATATTCAATCACAATCTCCGTAAAGAAATCGAAAAACAATCAAATATCCAAAGTGCCGGTGAGGCATCACCCAGGAAGTGACGGCTCCCATGCCTGGGACAGGCGCCCGCCAACACTGTAATTCTCCGGCCTGAAACAAAGCTGTGAATATGTGGGAAGCCGTGACCTTGTGATACCTGCATAAACCCCAGTGGAGACAAATTCCTCCTCTGCATCTAGTCACAGATGTTACCCTGGTTCCTGCTGGTTCAAATACATCTATGGCTTTTGGTTTTTTTTTTGGACCCAGTCTTGCTCTATTTGCCCAGGCTGGGTGCAGTCGTCTGATCTCAGCTCACTGCAACCTCTGTCTCACGAGGATGCAAGCAATTCTCCTCCTGCCTCAAGCGTCCAGGTGGCTGGGATTCTGAGCCACACACCACCATGCCCAGCTAATTTTTTGTATTTTAGAAGAGGCGGGGTTTCACCATGTTGGCCAGGCTGGTCTTAGACTCCCTGACCTCAAGTGATCCACCACTTCAGCCCCAAAGTGCTGGGATGCAGGTATGTGCACAGCCATCTATGGCTTTGCTGCTTTCTAAAGTGGAGAGAAGCACTTTGCCCTAAAATGCGTGAATTTGTACCTGAAGCGTTGCCACACAGATGGTGGCAGGGCTCAGGACAATGGGGACACAGGCCCACTTTGGGTTCCTCATCCCTCCCTCATCCCACTCCTCAGGCCTAGGAGACCCTCCTGGGAGCCAGCAGGCCTGGCTCCTGGGCCACACCAGTTCGCCTCCTCCCTCCAATAGCAGGACAGCTTGAGGGGTGAAGGTTTTGCCTACAAGGGCCCCAGGCTCCTGCATGTGAGACCAGGCAGCCTCTGATCCCCACACCCCGTGCTCCCCGGCACACCCGAGGACACGCACACCACAGCCTCCCCCAAGGAGCTGTGTGCAGAGAGGATGCTCGGAAGAAGTAAAATGTTCTGGCCTCATCTATGATCGTAAATAAAAGACATTTTGGCCAACGTGACACCAAGATAAAGCCACGGCCTTTTATGGGAAAGGCACATGTGCTGATGCCACCCTGAGGCCCCTTCACGGCCCACGCAGAAGACCCTGAGCAAGAGAACTTCGCTGGGAGTATCTCCCCATAGGGAGGCCCTCACTGCAGCTCCTGTGAGCAGTGGGGGCTGAGAGTGTCACCCCATAGGGAGGGCCTCACTGGAGCTCCTGTGAGCAGTGGGGACAGACTGGAAAGCACAGGATAGCAAGGAAGCCCACACACCACAGCTCTCAGTCAGAACGGAGGGGCCCACACACCACAGCTCTCGGCTCAGAATGGAGCTGCGTGCCTCAGCCACAGACACCTCCCTAAGGAACCCACCTGCCAGGCGCCACTGACCATCAGGAGTGAAGCCGAACTCCGAAAATCCACTGAATGAGCCCGGAAGGGGGACCCCTCCAAGGAGGGACCTTACAGAAATGCTGAACCTCACTGGACCCTCATCCCCCCTTTTTAGACGGCAGCACACTGCTCTTACTCCCAGGGTCCAGGAGTTTCCATCTGATCCCAAAGCCACGGTCAAGGCCAGGCCCTCCAAAGTCCACCCTGAGCCTAACTGGACAAATCTGGGTGTGATCAAAGGCCTGGGGTATGGGCACACCTCATTTCTCAGGACCCACATGAAAAAGAAACATCAAAGAAAAACCAAATAGAGCCTGACGACAATCCTACAGCCCCTCTCCGTGCTCCCTCAGCGAGTTCCTCTTAACGTCAAAGCAGCTGGAGGGGAGCGAGAGCACCTGGTGCCTTCCCAGCTTCAAACAGGCAATTCCAGGTTTCCATGGAAGGCTTCACAGTGCCCTTGCTGAAAGCCGGCGGCCAGGAATCCCTGCACACCAGCCTCCCCTGGGTCACATCTTCCTGCCCTCACCTCCTCACCCAACTGGGGCTGGGTCCTCCTCTCTGCAGGGCAGAGCCACTGCCGGCCCAGCGCCCATGGGGAGGCCCCTGCTCCGGCAGCTCACAGACAAATCTCCACAAGCAAGTTTCTGTCTCCAGAAACCTATGTCAAGACGCTCGAAGGACAGGGAGAGATGGATTAGAGGAATGACAGAGGCCTGCAGCACCAGGCACCTGGCTACTGACGTCCCACGGGAGGAGACAGGATCAAAAGCAGGTCACCAGCTCCACAGAGCACGTGAGAAACACAAGCATGAAGGTGTTTAAGCGTGAAGGGAAGATGCCCACCTGGGGGGAAACAGCTACATCTTTCATTTACCTCATTCACTCCAGGATCAGCTCACAGGCAATTCAAGCCTCCAGAGGGCAGGCACAGCAGCATGCCACCAACAATGCAGAGAGAGGCCAATGGGGACAGGGCTGCATGGAGGACACGAGGAGGGGCGGGGTGGGGGGAGGAAGAGGGGAAGGTAAGACTGCTCAATGAGATGTCAGCCTCAGCCAGGAGGGGAAGGAGGGGGAGGGGGAGGAGGGAAAAGAGGAGGAAGAGGTGGTGAGGAGGAGGAAGAGGAGTGGGGAGGAGGAGGAAGAGGAGTGGGGAGGAGGAGGAAGAGGAGTGGGGAGAAGGAAGAAGAGGAGTGGGGAGGAGGAGAGGGAGGAGGGGGAGGAGGAGGAAGGAGAGGAGGAAGGGGAAGGGGAAGGAGGTGGAAGAAGAGGAGGAAAAAGAGGAAGAGGAGGGGAGGAGGAGAGGGAGGAGGGAGGGGGAGGGAAAGGGGGAAGAGGGAAGGAGAAAGGCGAGGAGGAGAGGGGCAGAGGGAGGAAGAAGGGGAGGAGGGG
>NW_022162567.1:0-145424 GCF_008728515.1 Papio anubis | reverse complement strand
AAAAAAAAAAAAAAAAATTTAAGGAGCTGGATTTGTTTCCAATTATTTGTGCTTCTTTTGCTCCTAATGCTCAGTTTTCAAATGGTGGCAATAATGTCCAATTTATTGCCTTACAAATTAAATTTTTAAAAGAAATGAAAGCTGCCATTTCTAACTATGAACACCTATCCTTGGTCTTCTTGATATTTTTTTATCAGAAAATTTGATAATTTCTATAGACTGGAAGACTTTGGGGAAGGCTTTTCTTGATCATTCTCAGTGGTTACAATTGCATAGCTGGTAAATGAACAAGGCGCATGTACAGGCTAGAAAAAATATTATGTGTGATCCCCCAGGAGCCACTGAGAAACAACTCACAGGCACAGGCCAATATGCTACTCTTAGTGCTCAGGCTGGTCTAGAAGATGTTGCCCTTACTCAAATCAAGACTTTGTTTTTAAGGGCCTAAAATAAGGTAGAGATAACAGGAAAATCTTCCCTTTCCTCTGTGAAGATTTTACAGGGCACAAATAAACAATATTCAGATTTCGTAGCCCGTCTTCAGGATGCTGTCTTGAAAATTGTGGGTGCTGACCTTGCTTCAAAAATTTTGTTACAAACGTTGTCTTTTAAAAATGCTTATGCTGACTGTCAAAAATTGTTAAAATCATTAAAGGCCAATGGGGCCAACTTAGATAAATATATTAAAACTTGTGTTAGTGTTGAAGGGGCTATTTATAATGCTCAATTATTTGCTGGAGCTTTGTCTAAAGCCTTAAAAGGAAATAACAAACAAGGTGTTTGCTTTCAGTGTGGTAAACCTAGACATTTCAAAAAAGAATGTCATAAAAATTGAACACTTTTATCCCTCAAGGCAGAAAGCTGCCTTCAGAGGTGTACAAATGTTGTGGTAAAGGTCGACATTGGACAAATAAATGTCATTTCAAAACTGATAAAAGTGGAAATTTACTGTCTCCTCTCCTGGGAAATGGGAGCCGGGGCCCATAGGCTTGGGGCCCCAACAATTTATGTCACCAGGTCTGAAAGTGTAGTTGGTTTATCAGTCTTTACAAATGAGAAATATAAGAAAGGAAAAGAATGCACAAACTAACTAGGTTTCTTGTAATAAATCACTAAACTAGTCAAAGGACCAAAAAATACAAGATCAGCATGACTCTGAAGGATGTGAGATTATGGTTCTGCACTTGTTACATTAAAGAGCTAAAATAAATAGACGTAGTATTAACAATAATAACAGTAATAATAGCCATAGCATACTGAGTACTTACTATGTGTCTACTACTGTGAAAAAATCTTCACTTGCATTTAGTTCTTCCAACATCCCTTTAAGACTGACAAATTTTATAATTATTACCATTTTGTAGACAGGAAAACAGAGTTAAGACAGTTTTATAAATATATCCAAGGTCATATAGCTATTATATTTTGAAAATATGACTTTCTGTCCCCAGAGCTTGCATGCTTAACCCTTTCCTCTAGACTGCTCTATAAAGTACAAAAATGGTAGTCACCCTCCTTGGAATAATCGGAGGAAAGAAAAACCAATAACTAAGTAAAAGTTGTATCTCAGCCCCAGATCCAATCTCAATTTCAAGTATCCATTTAGCCTTGGATAGCATCACTGTGTTTTGAAAACCAAAATCCGTTGAGTATTTTGTGGTCCACCATCTTTTACAAAGCAGATACTTTATTGAATAGTAAGCTACGAACTGAATTTCTGTACCTGTAATCACCTTATTTGTTTACAAATATTTGTTATTGACTAAATCTGCATACAATACCCAGTGAGCAATGGCCTACAACATCAAGGAATAAATTCAAGTCCTCCTTAAGGATCCCACACCTTACCCCAGTTTCTCAGCTTTATGTGGCAACTAAGCAGAGCGCCGCTGCTGACTTAGTTATTACTCAGCCTTATACTTTGTCTCCTAATAGAGGAGTATATAAATCAGCTATTAGAGTGTGTGGCCCTTTGCCAAAAGGACATGATGTTACTAATAAAATTCTTATTATGGTTCAAGTCTCACAATTTATATGCCTAGAGGCAGGGGAACGTATTCTCAATAGGGAGGGTTTGGTAGCACAGAAAAAACTGTTTTTTGGGAAACTTTAGTTTCTAATCAAAAGCCCTTATGTTCATTGCACATTAATGAAATAGTTTTTAAAGGGTTAATTGATATGGTGGTGAATACGTCTATTATTTGTTTAAATTAGAGGCCTATACAATAGGAAAAAAGACAAGTTTCAGTTATACTCACTGGCTTGGGTGCTGCTTCTGTGGTTTATCAAGACGTAGAACCTTTAACCTGTGTCAGTCCTAAAGGTCAACAAGGTCAAGTGTTTTTTTTTTTATTTTTATATTGTTCCTATCAATATTAATTTTTGGGAACAAGATCTTTCACAACAATTTGCTGCTTTTTTAAACATTCCTCATATTTCCTCAGCTGCCAAAAATATGATGTTCAAAATGGGCTACAATCCTTTAAACTCATAGCCACCACTCCTATTTAGGTGAAACAGTGACCATTATTTAAAGAAATACTTAGGACTCTAAAAGAGTAAGTCAAAAAACAAATGGCCGAGAGGAATATAAAGCCACGTATTTCTGCATGGAATTCCCGTCTTTGTCTTGTCTTAAAACTATAAATGTTTACATTAAACCTAGGGAAAGTTTACAGCCTGGTCTTCCTAATCCTGCCCTTATCCCACAAAGTTAAAAATTAATGGTCATAGATCTCAAAAATTGTTTTTTCTCTATTCAGTTACAACATCTTTTTTCTATTCTAGAAGGAGACAGTCACTTGGACAGCTTACGTCATTTAACTCCTTTGGCTTTACAGGAACTCCAGCTTGTGGAAGAGCAACTTCAAAAGGCTCATTTACATTATATCCTTCCCGATGTTCCCCTTTCCCTTTGTTTATTTCATACTTTACATTCTCCTACAGGAATGATTGATCAGACCAATCGGCCACTAGAATGGATCTTTTTGTCCAATAAAACATCTAAACGCTTGGCTACTTATATCGATCGTTTAGCTGAACTGATCATCAAAGGACGGCATCACTGTCGACAACTTTGGGGAGGAGATCCTTCCTTAATTATCTCTCAGTTCACTCATAGTCAGATCATTTATCTTCTTGCAACTTCTGATTCTTGGCAAGAAGCTTCATCAATCTTGAGTTACAGTTTATCCTTATCCCTCGGTGCAACAGGGAGAATTGTTTGCTATTCTCATGGTCTTACTTGATTTCCCTACTACTGGTTGTAATATTGTTAGTGATTCTCAATATGCTGTTTATGTTACTTCTTGTATTTCTCAGGCCACTTTACCTCTTTGTGCTACTTCTTCTCTTCAAAAACTCTTTTTCCTTGTTATTTTCTACTTTGAGCCAACGTCGAGCTCCTTTATTCATCACTCATCTTCGTTCTCATTCTCAACTGCCTGGACCATTAGTTCATGGAAATACTCAGATTGATTCACTTCTAATTGGCCACTTGCAGGCTGCAGAACGAGAACATGCTCTACATCACACTAATAGTTCTGGCCTTCAACGACGGTTTCATTTAACTCGTAAATAAGCTCGTTCTCTTATTCGAGCTTGTCCTTTCTGTGCTCCTTTGAGCATTCCATCCTTCCATCCTGGAGTTAACCCGAGAGGTACTCAAGTTAATCAAATTTGGCAAATGGATGTTATACATATTCCTTCTTTTGGACGATTAAAGTATGTTCATCATACCATTGATACTTTTTCTCATTTTCAATGGGCCACTCCGTTGCCATCTGAGAAAGCTGATTCTGTTATTACACATCTCTTAGCTTGTTTTGCCATTATGGGCATTCCTTTTATACTTAAAACTGATAATGCCCCTGCCTATGTCTCTCATAAATTACAAGTTTTCTTACAGCAATACAATATTCAACATATCACCGGGATCCCGGGCAACAGTCAAGGTCAAGCCATCATTGAGCACGCAAATTTAACTTTAAAAACTCAACTATTAAAACAAAAAGGGGGAAATGAGCCCCCCCAAAAAACCAGATTTTTTTGAAGGTTAACCTTTCTACCTTAATTTTTTTGATTTTGAAGGTTCTTTTTACCTTAATTATTTTTTGAATCAATGGAGACAATTGCAAGACTCCACTGTCGTAACCCATCTTTCCTCACCTCCCTCGGTGATAGTCCCCGCTGACAATTTAAAGATTTGATATCCTAATGAAGAAGGTAAGTATGTTCAAGGGCAAGTTCTAAAAGGGAATGGGGCTATGCTCTTGTCCTTACAGGGAGCGGACCTGAGTGGTTTCCTACAAGATGATTGAAACCCTGTTGAAAAGAAAACTGGATTCAGCATGCATTTCTTCCTTTGTTGGATGTGCCTTGGCGGGGGACTTATTTCCCTTAGTGAGGCTTTGTATGAATATTGCACTTATATTCCCTTTCCACCCTTGTATCAGGGAGTCGCCTGGGGAGAGCCGGAAATTAAGGTTTTCACCAATGACACTACTTGAATGCCGTCCCCCTATATACACAAGGACAATATAGAACGGGAAACGGAAATTTCATACCAATTTGGAGTGGAAGAACTTCCAATATACATGGGAAATAGTTCTCATTGTCTCCGAAAATCGTATGAAGCCTGGGTTGTTCGCTATAATCATAGTTATGTGGCTGCTAATACTGTTATTATAATCATACTGTATATAGTAATGAAACTATTCCTAGTTCTTTACCTTTTTGTCCTATTCCAGAGGTTTCTCCTAATATTGAGGTGCTGGAGTGGCAACTATGTCGGGGAAATAAAACCCGGATTTTACTAGAATACAATGGGATGCAAATAACTGATTGAAGTGTGCACGGTGATTTTCAAACAAAATTTAGTCACATACCTTTGAAATGGCACCGGGTAAATAAAAGTATTGCTGCTAACAATAATGAAACCTTGGTATGGTGTGAAGGAGGCCTAAGTACAGAGTCATCTTTGGAAGTTGTTAGCTGCAGGCGATGCCATTAGCACTTTTGTGGGGAATATGTCTCTTAATCTTTCTGACCCAACTAATTCCTTTCATATTCAGTTATATCGGAATACCTCTCGATATATTATTGCTTGTGTCCGTAAGCCCTACCTATTATTAGCAGGGAATTTGACATGGGATAATAATACGGGAATTGTTAATTGTACAAATACGTGTACATTTTTGTCTTGCCTCAATCATTCTTGGTGGCACAACTTTGCTGGGGATATTTATATCCTCAGGGCTCATAAGGAAATTTGGCTACCTGTTAATCTTACGCGACCGTGGGGGGCATCACCTCTTGAAACTTATATTTGGACTTCTTTTCAGCGAACCCGCCGTGCCCTTGGACTTATAATTGCCTCGGTGATGAGTCTTGTTGCCATTGCCTCCACTGCGGCTGTAGCAGGGCTCGCTCTTCATCAAAGCATACAAAATGCTGAATTTGTGCAGCAATGGCATGAACAATCTCACCAGTTATGGCTTCAACAACGAAACATTGATTCTCAACTTGCTGAAAGATTGGACAACATGGAGCAAGCATTGACATGGCTTGGAGATCAGCTCACTGTACTCAGTACTCGGGTAACATTACAATGTGATTGGAATTCCACTCAATTTTGTGTAACGCCTGTGTCTTTTAACGTCTCTCAAAATTGGACTGTAATCCGAAAATTATTAATTGGCCATAAAAATATTAGTTTGGACATTCAAGAGCTCACTCAGAACATTTCCGAAGCATTTCGACAACAATTACATGTGCTGTCTGGAACTGTAACCTTGCAGGAGCTGGGGCAGCGCCTTGCTGTCTTTAACCCATGGACTCAGATAAAAACATGGATTTCTACAATCTCTGGAAGTATATCGCTTTGGGCACTTGGTTTGGGTCTACTTCTTTTGGTGATTCGATGCTTCCTCCGTCGCCACCAAAAACAAAAGAAAACACAGGAACAAATATGGGCTACCTTTTTAGGATTGAGGCAAAACAAAATTAAAAGGGGGGAAATGCAGGGGCCTTTAGAAAACAGTATGCTGAGAATGAATGGGCTCAGGACAGTATCTCCAACTGAACTTTTAATGAACTCGTGAAACCAAGAAGGCGGAGTGAGTAATGGGGAATATGAGGAAACAAAGTGCACTGAGTAGAAGGTTACATGTGGAAAAAAGAAAGTTTGTTTTTGCATGCATTCTTTCTGCTGACGTGAGGTTTATGGAGTATAAATAAAGTGTGGAGGCTCTGAGTGCGACATGCATGTTCTCTGTGTGTCTTTGTCTTTGTGTGTTCTTTCATTCTCCACCACCCCCGGTGCGGCCCCCAACACTATATAATTTACCATTTTAACATGTACAACTCAATGGTTTTTAGTATTTTCATTATATTGTGCAACCATCACTGCTATCATGCATGTACTATTTTTTTTATTTTATTTTGTTTTGTTTTATTTTACTTTATCTTTTTATTTTGAGACAGAGTTTCGCTCTGTTGCCCAGACAGGAGTGCAGTGGTGCCATGTCAGCTCACTGCAACCTCTGCCTCCAGATTCAAGCAATTTTCCTGTCTCAGCCTTCTAAGCAGCTGGGACTACAGGCACCTGCCACCATGCCTGGCTAATTTTTGTATTTTTAGTAGACACCTGGTTTCACCATATTGGTCAGGCTGGTCTCAAACTCCTGACCTCAGGTGATCCACCTGCCTCAGCCTCCCAATGTGCTGGGATTACAGGCGTGAGCCACTGTGCCCGGCCTATTTATTTATTTTGAGACACCTAGAGGGTCTTCCCTGTTACCCAGGCTGGAGTGTAGTGTTGCAATCACAGTTCACTGCAGCCTCGACCTCCCAGGCTCAAGTGATTCTCCTACCTCAGCTTCCCAAGTAGCTGGGACTACAGGTGTGCACAACCATGCCTGGCTCATTTTTGTTTTATTTTTGGTAGAGACAGGGTTGTTGCCAAGGCTGACCTTGATCTCCTGGAATCAAGTGATCCTCCTGCCTCAGCCTCCTAAAATGCTTGGGATTATAGGCATGAGCCACCGTGCCAGCCCGTACACATGTTATTGATTTACATAAAGGTATTGTGCTGTATTGTCTTTCTGTTTCCTGTGATTGTCATCAATCGCTGTTTTTAAAGTCAGTCTATGCTGCATGTGCATGTGGCTCATTGCTTCTCACTGCTATGGAATACTCCATAGTGTAAATCTGCCACCATTTTTCTTACCCATTACCTCTGCAATGGACACCTAGGCTATCTCCACATTCCCACGGTAACAACCAATACTGCAATGAACATCCTCTTTCATGTCCGCTGTGGGACAACTATATGGGTAAGGTTTAACCTTAGAGTTGGAGTCTGGCAATTGTGATGGAGGGTCCATGGTAGGAACCTGAAAGATGAGATAATTGCTCTTTTGGAGAGGAATTACTAGGCATGGGCTAAGCCCTGACTTGCCAAGTTCCACCAGGAAGCTGTCTGGAATAGGTGCCCCAGTCCACAATCCTGCTGCAGTACTTACTGGCTTTCCTGGGCACTCTCAGTATCATCAACTTTCTTTTTCTTTTTTTTTTTTGAGACTGAGTTTCGCTCTTGTTGCCCAGACTAAAGTGCAATGGTGCGATCTCAGCTCACTGCAACCTTTGCCTCCTGGGTTCAAGCGATTCTCCTGCCTCATCCTCCCAAGTAGCTGGGATTACAGTCATGCGCCACCACACCTGGCTAATTTTGCATTTTTAGTAGAGACAGGGTTTTGCCATGTTGATCAGGCTGGTCTTGAATTCCTGACCTCAAGTGATCCACCCACCTCAGCCTCCCAAAGTGCTGAGATTACACGCGTGAGCTACAGTGCCCAGCCACCATCGGCTTTCTTCTTCTTTTTCTTTTTATACAGAGTCCCACTCTGTCGCCCAGGCTGGAGTGCAGTGGCACAATCTCGGCTCACTGCAAGCTCTACCTCCCAGGTTGATGCCATTCTCCTGCCTCAGCCTCCCGAGTAGCTGGGACTATAGGAGCCAGCCACCACACCTAGCTAATTTTTTTATTTTTTTGGATTTTTAGTAGAGATGGGGTTTCACTGTGTTCGCCAGGATGCTCTTGATCTCCTGACCTCGTGATCCGCCCACCTTGGCCTCCCAAAGTGCTGGGATTACAGGCGTGAGCCACTGCGCCCGGCCTGTTATCGGCTGTCTATGTCATGCCCTAGCAGGTCTGAAGGGCTGTATTCCTGTTTTAGTATAATTTCCCTGCATATCTTCATGGGTTTATTCGCCTTTTGGGCTTCCTCTTCTTTCATTGCCTGTTGTTGTTGTTGTTGCACTTGTTTGGGTTCGCACCCTTCTCTTTCCCTTTTTCAGCTGAAGTTCTGTCTTTCTTTTCTTTCCCTGTATGCTCTAGATATTAGTCCATGTTTGGTTTAAGAAGCTACAAATATCTTCTCCCATCTGATCTCACTCTTATTTTTCCCCATGGTCTCTCCTTCTCCATGCAGTTAGAGAATTCAAATTGTCTGCACCCAGAGCCTTGCCAGGCAGCTGCCAAACACTCACACAGGCAGCAACCTCACTCTATCTGCCACAAGCACCCTCACCAGCCAACCACAAGGTGGAGGAGACCTCCGGCCTCTGCTGCAGGTCCCTGCTGCTATATGGCTTCCCAGTTATAACTTCCAAGAACACTCTCTCACTCTCTTACCCCTCCCCCCAAAACTATAAACCCATAGGTGACATTGACACATGAGGTCATAGGGGAGGGCAATCCTCATGTGGAGTTGGTGGTGAAGGGAGTGCGGAAGAGCAGGGAGCTAAGCCCACTGGAGAAACTGGAGATGGTGCAGAGAGCACAACCACTCTACTAAGCTTCAGGAGGAAGGCCTTCATGAAGGCAGAAATTGGCACAGAGAGGCTGGATGCAGTGGCTCATGCCTGTATTCCCAGCACTTTGGGAGGCTGAAGTGGGTGGATCAGGAGTTTGAGACCAGCCCGGCCAACATGGTGAAACCCTATCTCTACTAAAAATACAAAAATTAGCCAGGTGTGGTGGCGGGCACCTGTAATCCTAGCTACTCAGGAGGCTGAGGCAAGAGAATCTCACTTGAACCCGGGAGGCAGAGGCCGCAGTGAGCCGAGATTGCACCACTGCACTCCAGCATGAGTGACAGAGGAAGACTGTCTCAAAAACAACAACAACAACAAAGAAAGAAAGAAAGAAAAAGAAAGAAAGAAAGAAAGAAAGAAAGAAAGAAAGAAAGAAAGAAAGAAAGAAAGAAAGAAAGAAAGAAAGAAAGAAGGAAAGAAAAAAGAAAAGAAAAAATTGGTACAGAGAGTGAGTTTCTAGTAAAAGGCTCTCAGGGAACATGTGGAGTTGGGGGCCACTGTAGATTTCCCCCATAGCAGGGAGGCAGCTGATGGTCTATTCTGTCAGCAGGCAAGGCCCTTGGGATGCTAAGGAGTTTTTTGGATTACAGCCCCTTTAAAGTGGAACTCTAACTCAGATATCAAAGCCTTTAGCAAAAAGTATCATCAAAGTGACAGATTCCAGACCAAGGTGGCTTGGCTGGAAACAGAAAAAACAGAGCCAAATATTTGAAAATGCTGAGAACCAGTTTCATAATCACACCAAGTTGCAATAAATGAATTCTGTACTTTGCTCCTAACTGTATGGCTAAGGTTTAACCTTCAAGTTGAACTCTGGCAATTGCAATCAAGGGTCCGTGGTAGGAACCTAAGCAATGAGCAAACCCAAACTTCTGGGGCAGCCAGGCCCTGGGTCTTCCTGGGGCACTTCCCTCAGGCATCACTGCTGAACAAATGCAGGGAGAAAACTTTAGGAAACCTCTTTGGATGATAGGATTGAAATACAGCAAAAGTGGATGTTTATGCAAAGGAAAGATCCCTTCTGCAAACTACCCTATCAATACTACCTGTCCATATACTGAGACTCCGGGGTTTTAGTGGGAAGCAGAGCTCAGCCTATCAAGAAACTAGACAAGGTGTGGTCCAGCTCCAACTGTGTTCAAGTCACTCAGAGCTGCCTGGCCCAGCATGTCAAGATGATAATAGCTGTATTGATTTTGGTGAACAAAATAACCAAAAATAACATTGCCAGGCAGCCTCCTTAGGCTCCAAGGAGTTATGTCACTAGTAAAAAGAGACTGTTAAATGGGACCTGTAGTTGGACTTAAATATTTTGCCTTTGTTTATCGTGTACCTGTCTGAAAATGAGAATCACACAGGAAAAAGCAGAGCGGAGGGATGGCGAGGCAGATTAATTAAGATGTCATATGAATCCTCCAGTCCAGCCAGGACTGAAGCTAATTCTGTCCAATTGGCACTTTTGTTTCTTGCTGAAGGCAGTGTATTAGGCCATTCTTGCATTGCTGTAAAGAAATATCTGAGGCTGGGTAATTTATAAAGAAAAGAGGTTTAATTGGCTCACAGTTCTGCAGGCTTTACAGGAAGCATGGTGCTGGCAACTGCTTCTGGTGAGGCCTCAGGGAGTTTTTACTCATGGCAGAAGGTGAAGTGGGAGTAGGTGCCTCACATGGTGAGGGCAGGAGCAAGACAGAGAGGTGGGAGGTCCCAGCCTCTTGTTTTGTTTTGTTTTGCTTTTTAGTCTTGCTCTGTCCCAGGCTGGAGTGCAGTGGTGCAATCTCGGTTCACTGCAACCTCCGGCTCCCGGGTTCAAGCAATTCTCCTGCTTCAGCCTCCTTAGTAGCTGGGACTACAAGGGCACGCTGCCACGCCCAGCTAATTTTTTGTATTTTAGTAGAGACAGGGTTTCACCGTGTTGCCCAGGCTGGTCTCAAACTCCTGAACTGAGGCAGTCCGCCCACCTCAGCCTCTCAAAGTGCTAGGATTACAGGCGTGACTCACCACGCCAGGCCTGGTCCTAGGCTCTTTTAAATAATCAGCTTTCACATGAACTAACTGAGAACCAACTTACCACCAAGGTGATGGTGGGAAACCATTCATGAGGGATCTGCCCCCATGGTCCAGTCACCTCCCACCTCCAACTCTGGGGATTACATTTCAACATGCATGAGATTTGGAGGAGACAAATATCCGAATTATATCAGTGTTGGATTTCTGTATGTATTTCTTTCTTTCCTTTTTTGTGACAAGGTCTCTGTTGTCCAGGCTGGAGTGCAGTGGCACAATCATAGCTCACTGCAGCCTGGAACTTTTGGGCTCAAGGGATCCTCCTGCCTTAGCCTTCCAAGTAGCTAGAACTACAGGCATGTACCACCACACCTGGCTAATACTTTTTGTTTTTATTTTTTTGTAGAGACAGGTCTCACTATGTTACCCAGAGTGGTCTTGAGCTTCTGTGCTCAAGTGATCCTCCCACAGTGGCCTCCCAAAGTGCTGGGATTAGAGGTGTGAGCCACAGTGGCTGGCTCAGTTTCTATATTTCTATTGCTGCCAACCCAAAAGTCCTGATTAATATAAGTAGTATAAACACTGGAAAGTAAAGTGGAACTTTCATTAATTACATTTATTACTTGGAAAACTCCAGAGAACGAGCTGAACACTAATTCAAACAAATAGAAGAAAGGATGGATTTTTTTTCAACAATTGGTATTGGAACATCAGATCCCTACCTCATACCAAAATAACTTTCAGCAAAATAAAAGATTTAATTAAAGTGTAAAATGA
This sequence comes from Papio anubis, assembly GCF_008728515.1. Lineage (NCBI taxonomy): Eukaryota > Metazoa > Chordata > Mammalia > Primates > Cercopithecidae > Papio > Papio anubis. The sequence continues at coordinate 133,766 of NW_022162567.1, read as the reverse complement.
ATAAATAAAGGTATGGACTTTTTTTTTTTCTGATTTGAGAGTAGGAGAGGCTTTTCTTAGCATTCAGGCAAAAGAAGAAAACAAGCAAACAAAGACAGACTTGAAAATAAAATTGGCCGGGCGCGGTGGCTCAAGCCTGTAATCCCAGCACTTTGGGAGGCCGAGACGGGCGGATCACGAGGTCAGGAGATCCAGACCATCCTGGCTAACCCGGTGAAACCCCGTCTCTACTAAAAAAATACAAAAAACTAGCCGGGCGAGGTGGCGGGCGCCTGCAGTCCCAGCTACTTGGGAGGCTGAGGCAGGAGAGTGGCGTAAACCCGGGAGGCGGAGCTTGCATTGAGCTGAGATCCGGCCACTGCACTCCAGCCTGGGCGACAGAGCGAGACTCCATCTCGGAAAAAAATAAAATAAAATAAAATAAAATTAACCCTTCTGTTTTAATAATGAAGCACAGGATGAAAAATCCATTGAGATTAAGAGAATTAGGGAGGAATATCAAGTTTGGGGCTTCTAGGGGGTATCCTTGTGGGTGGAGAAAGTGATGGATTTGATTTTAGACATGTTGATCCTTGTGGGACCACTCTGTAAAAATGAATTAGAGACATACACAGACACATGTATACAGCCCAGGAGGGATGACAAGGATTGAGACATACATGTTGGAGAACTCAACATGCAGATGACAGTTACTAATAAATTTACTAGAGTGGATGGGATTACCCAGGAATGAGAAAAGAAGTCCTCAGAACCCTGCAGAACACTGACATTTACGGAACATGGAGGAAGAAAAATCCAGGAGAGGCCAGGAGCAATGGCTCACGCCTATAATCCCAGCACTTCAGGAGGCTGAGGCGGGCGGATCACCTGAGGTCAGGAGTTCGAGACCAGCCTGGCCACAATGGCAAAACCCCTCCTCTACTAGAAGATGCTAAGCTCCTTCAGGAAAGGAGAGGTTCCAAGTGGGATTTGTCTCTGTGACTAGAAAATACCTAGCACTGTGCCACGTACATTAGGATATCCAATACACACCCTTTTGATCGTTTTCTTTTTTCAAAAAACATATACTAATTTAAAAATAGGTCAATTTACGATTCAAAATTTAGTAGGAATGAAAGGATATGTTCTTGCGGCCCCTCTTTTTCAGCTATTTTCCCCCCCTGGAATCTATGAATATTGTGCTTTCTGTGTATCCTCCTTGCAGAGATATTTTATACACACGCAAGTAAATCAGAATACGTTTTCTTCTTCTTTTTTTTTTTTTTGAGAGACAGAGTGCATAAAATGGAAGTCAATGTCAATCTCTGCTCACTGCTCACCCTCGAGGGATTCCTGTCTCCTGCCTCAGCTGACCTCAGTCTTGGACCACAGGCCTACCACCACACCACAACTAATTTTTGTATTTTTTAGTAGAACAGGGTTTCACCGTCTCAGGATAGTCTCAATCCTGACCTACGTGATCACCTTCTCGGCCTCCCCAAAAATCCTGAATGTTTGGCTCAATGCCTAAACTACTTTCCTGCTATGATTTCTATATGCTTTTACAGCTTGCTTTTTTTTTTTTTTTTTTCCTGAGACGGAATCTCACTCTGTTGCCCAGGTTGGAGTGCAGTGGGACAATCTCGGCTCACTGAAAGCTCCACCTCCTGGGTTCAAGCAATTCTCCTGCCTCAGCCTGCCGAGCAACTGGGATTACAGGCGTACACCGCAACACCCAGCTAATTTTGTATTTTTGGTAGAGATGGGGTTTCACCTGTTGGTCAGGCTGGTCTCGAGCTCCTGATCCCAAGTGATCCACCTTCCTTTGCCTCCCAAAGTACAGCTTGCTTTTTTATGTTTAAATATGTGGTCCCTTTGAAACGTGTCCATGTGTTTACCCAGTAGTTCTAAGACCACTTATTGTAAATATTCTGTTCTTTCTCATTGATTTTCATGTACCTCCAATATGTTATCAATTTCTGTATGTATTTTAGTCTATTTATCAACTTTCTTTTTTTCTTTCTTTTTTTTTTTTTTTTTTTTGAGGCAGAGTTTCACTCTTGTTGCCCAGGCTGGAGTGCAGTGGTGTGATCTCAGCTCACCCCATCCCCTGCCTCCTGGGTTCAAACGATTCTCCTGCCCCAGCCTCCTGAGTACCTGGGATTACAGGCATGTGCCACCACGCCTGGCTAATTTTTGTGTTTTTAGTAGAGGCGGGGTTTCTCCATGTTGGTCATGTTGGTCTTGAATTCCGACCTCAGGTGATCTGCCCACCTTGGCTTCCCAGAATGCTCGGATTACAGGTGTGAGCCACTGCGCCAGGACTATTTATCAACTTTCTAATCCTTTCTACTGATGTATGTGTAACATTATTTTATTTATTGAAGGTTTTAATATTTTAAAATATCTGGTTGGTTCAGTTCCAGTTCTCCTTAATTACTCTTTTTTTTTCAGAATTTTATTGGCAAGTCATATTGATTTTTATATACAAGGTTTAGACTATACTTCTGTGATTTTAAAAAATCCATTTAAAAATCTGATTGGAATTGTATTAAATTTATAGATCAACTTAGGGAGACTTGATTTCTTTCATATAAGGAGTCTTCCTAGCTAAGAACATAGTGTATCTTTCTGGGTGATTAGTTTTGTGTCCAAGAGTAAATTATAAAATGTTCTTTATGGCAACTGCACATTTATTGATAAATTTATTTTTAGCTATTTTTATCTTTTTTTGAGACAAGATATGTCTTTTCTTCCATTATATTTTCCAATTCGCTATGATTAATACACAATTTTTTTCCATTAGATTCTTAAGTGGAACACATCTGAACTAAACCATTGGCAGGCCAACGTCGTACTATTATTATTGTTATTTTTTTCTTTGTAGGTTTCCCAGGCAGTCTTAAAAACAGTAAATTCAGTACTGGAGCTCTTGCAAATTTCTCCCTTAGTTGCTCAGTTCTAAAATTCCTTAGCAAGGTCACAGATGGTGTCCCTCTCTGCTGGTATTTTAGTCAAATCAAGGTTTTTGTTTATGCTTTTGTTCTGCAGGCCAAATAGTAGAGATATTTTTGGTGAAAATTGGAGTTTGATCTCATCAAGCCTCCAAACTGAGCACTCAGGATGCCGGGTAGCAGTGCTGTTATCTGTTCTGAGGACCCCCACTGGAGCAGGGCATTGTGCAAGTCTGTGGAAATTGCTAAGGCCACATTTTTGTACCCTCTCGTGAACTGAGACAAGTTTGCAGTGCTCGGAGTATTAAAATCACTGCGCTTTCATCACATTAATTAATTAGAAGTGGTTAGAACAGCAAGGGACTTTTGAGATCATGAATGTGGTCTAAAATTTTCATTTTGCAGAAGAAGGCAATATTGAAGAGACATGTCACCTATAGTTAAAAAATGAGGAATGAAAACCGAAGACTTCAGGTGCCAGGGCTCTTGCTCTCTCTTCTAAGTTAAACTCTCCTTTCTCCTTTAACTCATAATGTCAACATTTCCAAGGAGCCTTCTCCAAACATTCATTGTTTCCCATTGCAAGTACCAGAGAGAAAAATGCCTGCTCAACCACAAATGCCCTCATTGATAAGTCAGGCTGAGTGGCTGTGCTTGATTTCTGTTTGTCTATCTCTGACTGTTTTGCTAATCTAGCAGTTCTCAAAATGTAGTCCAGGGATCCCTGTAAGATTGCAAGACCCTTTTAGGAAGTTTGCAAGGTCAAAACAATTTTTTTTTTGAGATGGAGTTTCACTCTTGCTGCCTAGGCTGGAGTGCAGTGGCGTGATCTCGGCGCACTACAACCTCCACCTTTGGATTTCAAGTGATTCTCCTGCCTCAGCCTCCCAGTAGCTGGGATTACAGGTGCCCACCACCAAGCTTGGCTAATTTTTGTATCTTTAGTGGAGACGGAGTTTCACCATGTTGGTCAGGCTGGTCTCGAACTCCTGACCTTGTGATCCTCCCTCCTCGGCCTCCCGAGGTAATAAGTGCTGGGATTACAAGCATGAGCCACCGTGCCCAGCCGGTCAAAACTATTTTATAGTAATATTAAAACATATTTGCCTTCTATACTCCCATTTGCTTAGGAATGTTTTCTGGAATTTTCTAAGAAGGTAGGTTTAGGATATAAAGATGAACATTTTGAGAGATGAACTGAGACTGTCTTCACTACTTCTCCTGAGCTCTTGCTACTTCCAGTTATACTTGCTATATTCCCTTCAACCTCATTATCATTCAATTAATTATTACTTTGAAATCCTGAAGTTTGCCTTAAGCCTACATCTCCCCATTTCCTCCACCTTCATCCATAGTAACCAGCATTTCAGTCTCTATGTCTGTGTATCTGATCCCTTTTTAAAAAAATTCCACATATAAGTGAGATCATGGAATATTATTTCTAGGTCTGGCTTATTTCACTTAGCATAATGTCCTCCAGGTTCATCCACATTGTGGCACATCACAGCATCTCCTTTTTTAAGGCTGAATAATATTCCATTGTTTATATATACCACATTTTACTTATTCATTCATCTGTCAATAGGCATTTAAGTTGTTTGTATATCTTGGAATTGTGAATAATTCTGCAATGAACATGGGAGTGCAGAGATCTTTACAAGGTGATCATTTCACTTCCTTTTGGTATATGCTGAGAAGAGGGATTGCTGGGTTATATGTTACTTTTATTTTTAGTTGCTTTAGGAACCTCCATACTTTTGTCTATAATGGCTGTACTAATCTACCTTCCCACCAACAGTGTATTAAGGTTCCTGTTCTCCACACCATTGCTAACATTTGTTATATCTTGGCTTTTTTTGTTTGTTTGTTTGTTCGTTTGATAATACCAATCCCCATGGGTGTGAGATGATCTCATAGTGGTTTTAATATGCATTTCCCTTGTGATTAGTGATGTTGAGCACCTTTTCATGTACCTGTTGACCATTTGCATATCTTCTTTGGATAAATATCTGTTCATGTCCTTTGCTTATTTTTTAATCTGGTTATTTGTTTATCTGCTATTGAGCTGTAAAGATTCCTTATAAATTTTGGATATTAACTCCTTATTAGATATGTGGTTTGCAATAATTTTTTCCCAGTCTGTAGGTTGCCTTTTCATTTTGTTGATTGTTTCCTTGTCTGTGCAGAAGCTGTTTAGTTTGATGTAGTCCCATTGATATATATATATATATTTTGTAGCCTGGGCTTTTGGTGTGACATCCAAAAAACCATTGCAGAGGCTAATGTCTGGGAGCTTCTCCCCTGTGTTCTCTTCTAGGAGTTTTATGGTTTTGGGTTTTACATTTAGGTCTTTTATTTATTTTGAGTTGATTTTTGTGTAAGGTGTAAGATAAGGATCCAATTTAATTCTATTCCATGCGGAAATCCAGTTTTCACAGAAATGTTTCTTGAAGACTACCCATTCTGCATTGTGTCCTCTTGGTGCCCCTATCAAAAATTTGTTGACCATATATGTTTGGATTTAATTCTGGGCTTTATATTCTGTTCCATTGGTCTGTTTCTGTTTTTAATGCCTGTACCATATATTTTGATGACTATAGCTTTCTGATGTAATTTAAAATCAGAAGTGTGATGACTCCAACTTTGTTTTTCTTTCTCTGTATTGCTTTGGCTATTTTTTGTGGTTCCATGCAAATTTTAGGATTGTGTTTTCTCTTTCTGTGAAGAATGCTATTGGAATTTTGATAGGGATTGCATTAAATCTGTTTATTGCTATGGGTCATATGAACATTTTAACAATATTAATTCTTCCCATCCATGAACATGGGATATCATTCAATTTATTTGTGTCTTCTTCAATTTCTTTAATTAATGTTTTATAGTTTTCAGTATACAAATCTTTCGCCTCCTTGGTTAAATTTATTACTAGGATTTTTTTTTTTATACTACTGTAAGTGGGGTTGTTTTCATGTTTTTTTGTTTCAGCAAGGTCATTATTTCTGTATAGAAATGCTACTGGTTTTCATATGTTGATTTTGCATTCTGTAACCTACTGAATTCATTTATTAGTTCTAACACCTTTTTGTGACATCCTTGAGGTTCTTCTACATATGGAATCATGTCATCTGCAAATAAAGATAATTTTACTTCTTTTCCAATTTGGATGCTTTTTATTTATTTTTCTTCTCTGATTGCTCTTGCTAGTACTTGCAGTACTATGTTGAATAAAAGTGGTGAGGGTGGGCATCTCTGCCTTGTTCTGAATCTTAGTGGAAAAGTTTTCAGTTGTTCCTCACTTATTATAACGTTAGCAGTGAAGCAGGGCATGGTGGTTCACACCTGTAATCCCAGCTCTTTGGGAGGCTGAGGTGAGCAGATCACTTGAGGCCAGGAGTTCAAGCAACATGGCAAGACCCTATCTCTACTAAAAATACAAAAGTTAGCCAGGCATGGTGGTGCATGCCTGTAATCCCAGCTACTTGGGAGGCTGAGGCATGGGAATCACTTGAACTTGGGAGACAGAGGTTGCAGTAAGCCAAGATCATGCCACTGCACTCCAGCCTGGGTGACAGATCCAGACTCTATCCCAAAAAAAAAAAAAAAAAAGCAGTGATTTTTGTTGTTGTTGTTGTTGTTGTTGTAATAAATGGCTTCTGCTATGCTGAGGAGCCTTCTTGCTATACCTAAACTGTTAAGAGTTTTTATCAAAGAAGGAGCTGAATTTTGTCAAATGCTTTTTCTGTGTCAATTGAGAAGATCATGTGATTTTATCCATTCTGTTATATCATGGATTGCATTGATTAACTTGTGAATGTTAAACTAGCCTTTAGGGATAAATCTCATTTGGTCAAATCTACAGTTGACCCTTGAACAACATGGGGGTTAGGGGTACTAACACCTAGCATGGTGCTGTAACTTTTTATTCACCCCAAATTTACTAATAGCTTACTGTTGACCAGAAACCTTACTGATAACATAAACAGTCAATTAAAACATATTTTGTATATTTATTATATACTATATTCTTTTTGTTGTTGTTGTTGTTGTTGTTGTTGTTGTTGTGAGAAGGAGTCTTGCTCTGATGCCAGGCTGGAGTGCTGTGGTGTGATCTTGGCTCACTGCAACCTCCAACTCCCTGGTTCAAGCGATTCTCCTGCCTCTGCCTCCTGAGTAGCTGGGATTACAGCTACTTAGTAAGTAGTAATCACTTAAAGTGTCAGGTCACATATAAGAGAATCCCCATTACACTATAAACAGATTTCACAGCAGAAACCTTTCAGGCCAGGAGAGAATGGAATAACATATTCAGAGAAGTGGTGGGGTGGGGTGGGGTTGGGGGGTCCTGTCAGCCAAGAATACTATGTCCAAGAAGGTTGTCCTTCAGAAATGAAGGAGAAATAGTCTCTCCCAGACAACCAAAAGCTGGAGAAATTAATCACCACTGGACAAGCCTCACAAGAAATGCTTAAGAGAGTGCTTCAACCAGAAGTAAAAGACAGTAATTATTTTAATGAAAACACATACAAGTATATAACTTATTGGCAAAGATAAGTTTATAGTCAAATTCAGAATACCCCATTGTTGTAATGGTGGTGGATAAATCTCAAATCTCTAAAAAGGTTAAATGTCAAAATGGTCAAAAATACTACACCTACAATAAGTTGTTAAGGACAAAACAATATAAAAAAAATGTAGGCCAGGCACGGTGGCTCATGCCTGTAATCCCAGCACTTTGGGAGACCAAGGCAGGTGGATCCTGAGGTCAGATCGAGACCATCCTGGCCAACATGGTGAAACCCTGTCTCTAATAAAAATACAAAAAATTAGCCAGATGTGGTGGTGTACGCCTGTAGTCCCAGCTACTTGGGAGGCTGAGGCAGGATAATTGCTTGAACCCAGGAGGCAGAGGTTGCAGTGAGCTGAGATTGCACCATTACACTCCAGCCTGGGTGACAGAGTGACACTCTGTCTCCAAAAAAAAAAAAAATTTTTTTTCTTCTGCCTAATCTAATCTTCTGTTGGAGCTCTCACAAGTATTTTTCATTTCGTTCCTTGAATTCTTCAGCTCCAAGATTTCTATTTGGTTATTTTAAAATGGTATCTATCTTTAAAAATTTTTAAATTTATATTATGAATTGTTTTCTGGTTTCATCAAATTGTCTACATTCTCTTGTCTCACTGAGTTTCTTTAAGATAATTACAGTAATATGTCAATTAATGATGGGATATGTTCTGAGAAATGTGGTGTTAGGTGATTATGTCATTGTAGAATGTACTTACATAAACCTAGATGGTATAGCCAACTACATACCTAGGCTATATGATATAGCTTATTGTTTCTAGCATCCACACCCGTCCACCATATTACTGCACTGAATACTGTAGGCAATTGTAACACGATGTTAAGTATGTGTATCTAAACATAGAATAGGTACAATAAAAATATAGTATAAAAGATAAAAAAAGTTACACCTTTATAGGGCACTTACTATGAATGAAGCTTGAAGGACTAGGAGTTGCTCTGGATGATTTAATGAGTGAATGATGAGTGAATGGGGGAAGGTCTGCAGCATTACTGTATACTATTATTGAATTTTTAAACACTGTACACATAGTCTACACTGCTTATTTTAAACATATTTCTTTAATAATAAATTAACCTTAGCTTACTGTAATACGTTCACTGTGTAATCTTATAAATATTTTTAAATTTTGGACCCTTTTGAAATAACACTTAGCTTAAAAGACAAACAGATTGTATAGTTACACAAAAACATTTTCTTTCTTTGTATCCTTAGTCTCTAAGCTTTTAAATATTACTTCTTAAATTCTTTTTGTTAAAAACAAAGACACAAACACACACACACTAGCCTAGGCCTACACACAATTAAGATAATTAGTATCATTGTCTTCCACTTCCACATTTTGTCTGGACTATCTCCTGAATGACCTACCTGAGGCTCTCCTTGAGGAAGTGTCACTCTTTTCAGAAACATGTCCATGGTGGTGGTTTACTTAGTTTTCTTTCTCTTTCTTTCTTTCTCTCTTTCTCTCTTTCTCTCTTTCTTTCTTTCTTTCTTTCTTTCTTTCTTTCTTTCTTTCTTTCTTCTTTATTATTTCTTTCTTTCTTTCTTTCTTCTTTCTTTCTTTTTTCTTTCTTTCTTTTTCTTTCTTTCTTTCTTTCTTTCTTTCTTCTTTCTTTCTCTTTCTTTCTTTCTTTCTTTCTTTCTTTCTTTCTTTCTTTCTCTCTCTCTCTCTCTCTCTCTCTCTCCTTCTTTCTTTCTTCTTTCTTTTTTTGAGATGGGGTGTCACTCTGTTGTCCAGGCTGGAGTACAGTGGTGTGATCTTGGCCCAGTACAACCTCCACCTCCCGGGTTCAAGCGATTCTCCTGCCTTAGCCTCTTGAGTAGCTGGGATTACAGGCACCCGCCACCAAGCCTGGCTAATTTTTGTATTTTTAGTAGAGATGGAATTTTGCCATGTTGACCAGGCTGGTCTTGAACTCTTGACCTCAGGTGATCCACCTGCCTTGGCCTCCCAAAGTGCAAACTGCTGGGATTACAGGTGTGAGCCACTGCGCCTGGCCTACTTTCTATTTTTAAATCATAGATTTGCTTGGTGACATCACTCCAAGAACCAAACAAGGTTCTTGATGCAGTCATAGATGTTGTAATCCTTCCAGGATTGATTAATGTCTTCTCCATGTCTTCCACAGTTGCAATAACCTGGGTAAATGTCTTCTTATGTAGTAGCCCTAAAAGTGGCTATGACTCCTCGACCCATTGTTTGGATGAAAGAGATGGTGTTTGGAGGCAGAAGCACCACATTGATATTGGATGAAGGTGACAAATAGGAGGATGTGTGGGAACATTATCAAAAATAAGCAAATTATTGAAAGGTATGTTATTCGCCAAACAGTACTTCATTTTGCTGGGATAGCAATCGGGAGGGCATCTTGGAAGATAAGATGTGTCATAGGCAGGAAGATTGCTTGAACCTGGGAGTTGAAGACCAGCCTGGGCAACAGAGCAAGACCTTGCCTATACTTAAAAAAAAAAAATAAATCCAGGCATGATGGCTCACACTTGTAGTCCCAGCTACTTGGGAGGCTAAGGTGGGAGGATTGCTTGAGCCCAGAAGGTCAAGGCTGCAGTGAACTATGATTACTCCACTGAACCTCCAACTTGGGCAACAGAGTGAGCCCCTGTGTCTAACAAACAAAACTTCAAAAGTCAGAAAAAGAGTGGTGGAAAAAAATAGGAACAAAGGGCAAAGGCAACAAATAGAAAACATTGACAAATACAGTATCTACCATATCAGGAATCACTTTAAATGACAATGATCCAAAAACTCCAACTGAAAGAGATTGTCAGAGTGGATCAATAACAAGCTTCAACTATATGTTGTCTACAAGAAATTCACATTCAATATTAAGACACATAGAGACTGAAAGTAAAGAGAGGAGAAAGATAAGCCATGCTAACACTAATCAAAAGAAAGCTGGAACAGACTTCAGAGCGCAGAATTTTATCAGGAATAAAAAGGTGGAGTACATAATGACCAAGGGATCAATTCTCCAATTAGACTTAATAATCCTTCATGTGTATGCATGTAACCACAGAGCATCAAAATATGTGAGTCACAAACTGATGGAACTACAAGGAGAAATAGATGACTTACCATTATACTTGGAGACTTTAGTGCTCCTCTATTAGAAATGGACAGATACAGCAGGCAGAGTATCAGTAAGGGCATCCTTGAAATAAACAGCACCATTAATCAACCGGATATAATTACATTTATAGATTACTTTATTCAATAACAACAGATTACACTTTCTTCTCAAGCCCACATGGAACATTCATCAAGATAGAACCACATTCTGGGCCATAAAATGTGTCTTAATAAATTTAAAATAATAGAAATCACGCAATTATCTGCTGTAATACCCCAGTGGAATTAAACTAGAAATCAATAGCAGAAAGAAAATGGGGAAATTCCAAAATACATGGAGATTAAATAACACACTTCTACATAACACATGGTTCAAGGGGAAATATCAAGAAAAAATTAAAAATAGGTTGGGCACGGTGGCTGACGCTTGTATTCCCAGCACTTTGGGAGGCTGAAGTGGGTGGATCACCTGAGGTCAGGAGTTTGAGAACAGCCTGGCCAACGTGGTGAAACGCTGTCTCTACTAAAAATACAAAAATTAGCTAGGCCTAGTGGCGGGCATCTGTAATCCCATCTACTTGGGAAGCTGAGGCATGAGAACCCAGGAGACAGGGGTTGAACCCAGGACACAGGAGTTGCAGTGACCCAAGATCCCGCCACTGCCCTCCAGCCTGGGCGATAGAGTGAGACTCCATCTTAAAAAAAAAAAAAAGAAAGAAAAAAAAAGATGACTGATGATGGTGGCTCCCACTTGTAATCCCAGTACTTTGGGAGGCTGAGGTGAGCAGATCACTTGAGGTCAGGAGTTCAAGACCAGCCTGGCAAAATGGTGAAACTCTGTCTTTACTAAAAATATAAAATAGCTGGGCATGTTGGTGGGCATCTGTAATCCCAGCTACTCGGGAGGCTGAGGCAGGAGAATCATTTGAACCTGGGAGGTGGAGGTGGCTGTGAGCTGAGATTGCACCATTGTGCTCCAGCCTGGATGACAAGAACAAGACTCCATCTCAAAAAATAAATAAATAAATAAATAAATAAAAGGAAAAAGAAAAAATATGTTGAACTAAATGGAAATACAACTTATCAAATTTGTGGGATACAACGAAAGTAGTGTTTAAGGGGAAATTTGTATAATTGTATACATTAGAAAAGAGGTAAGGTCTCAAATCAATAATTGCCACTTTAGTAAACTAGAAAGAGAAGAGCAAATTAAACCCAAAGTAAGCAGAAGAAAAGAAAAAATAAAAGAGCAGAAATCAACAAAATCGAAAATCAAAATCAGTAGAGAAAAGTAATAAATCCAAAAGACAGTTATTTGAAAAGTTCACTAAAGTCAATAAACCCATAGTCAGGCTAACTATGAAAAAAAGAGAGAAGACACAAATTACTAACATCAGACCCAGATTGCGCACGTTCAGGGTGGTATGGCCATAGACCAAATTACTAATATCAGAAAAAAGAAGGGATATTACTACAGATCCCATGGGTGTGAAGATGATAAAATAATATTATGGACAATTCTATGCCCATGAATTTGATAATGTGTAGATGAAATAGGCCAATTTTTGAAAGATACAATCTGCCAAAACACACAAGAAGAAATAGACAATATATTGATTAAAGAAATTAAATCAATAATCAGTAACCTTCCAAAACTGAAGGCACCAGGCCTTCTGTTTACTGGTGAATTCTACCAAACATTAAAGAAAGAAATTATACCAATTCTCTAAAATCTTCTACAGAAGACAGAAGCAGAGGGAATATCTCCTAACTCATCCTATGAGTGCAGCATTACTCTAATACCAAAGACAGATGAGACATTACAACAAAATTATAAGACATCTGTCATGAACATAGATTGGTAAAATCCCCCACAAAATGTTAGCAAATTGCATCCAACAATGTATAGAACAAATTATATACCACAACCTAGTGGAATTTATTTCACGTATGGAAGGTACAACATTTGAAAAATCAGTATTTTCTACCATATCCAACAAGTTAAAGAAGAAAATTCACAAAAATAACTCAAAATGAACCTTAGACCTAAATGTAAAATGCAAAACCATAAAATTATTGGAAGATAACACAGGAGAAAATGTAGATGACTATGGATATGGTGATGACTTTTTAGATACAATACCAAGGATATAATCCATGAAATCAATAATTGATAAGCTGGACCTCATTAAAGTTACAAACTTCTGCTCTGCAAAAGACAATGTCAAGAGAATGAAAATACAAGCCATAGAAATATTTGCAAAATATACAAGTGATAAAAAACTATTGTCTAAAAATATAAGAACTCTTAAACTCAATAAGAAAATGAACAACTTATGAAAAAATGGGCCAAAAGCCTGAATAGATATTTCCTTAAGGAAAATACACAAATGGCAAGTAAACATTGGAAAAGATAGTCAATATCACATATAATTAGGGAATTCCAAATTAGAATGAAATTCCATTACAGCCGGGCATGGTGGCTCACGCCTGTAATCCCAGCACTTTGGGAGGCCAAGGCAGGCGGATCACAAGGTCAGGAGATTGAGACCATTCTGGCTAACACGGTGAAACCCTGTCTCTACTAAAAACACAAAAAATTAGCCAGGCGTGGTGGCAGGTGCCTGTAATCCTAGCTACTCGGGAGGCTGAGGCAAGAGAATGGTGTGAACCCAAGAGGTGGAGCTGGCAGTGAGCCGAGATCTCGCCACTGCACTCCAGCCTGGGAGACAGAGCAAGACTCCGTCTCAAACAAAACAAAACAAATCCCATTACATATGTATTAGACTGGCCAAAATCCAAAAGAGTGACAACACCAAATTCCAGCAAGGATGTGGAGCAACAGGAACTCTCATTCATTGCTGGTGGCAATACAAAATGACACAGCCACTTTGGAAGACAGTTTGGCATTTGCTTACAAAAGAAAACCTATTTTTACCATATAATCCAGCCATGGCACTCATTGGTATTTACCCAAAGGAGTTGAAAACTTATGTCCACACAAAAACCTGTACTTGTAGGTTGACAGCAGCTTTATTCATAACTGCAAAAACCTGGAAGCAATCAAGATGCCCTTTAGTAGGGGAGTGAAAAAATAAACTTTTATACATCCAGACAATGGAATATTATTGGTGGTAAAAAGAAAGGAGCTTTCAAGTCATGAAATGACATAGAGGAAACTTAAATGCATATTACTAATTGAAAGAAACCAATCTGAAAAGGCTCCATACTGTATGATTCCAACTATATGTCATTCTGGAAAAGGGAAAACTAGGGGGAAGGGAAAAAGACCAGTGGTTGCCAGGAATTAGGGAGAAAGGCAGGGATGAATAGACAGAGCACGGAGGATTTTTTTAGGGCAGTGAAACTGTGTATTATACTACGATGGTAGATGCATGTCATTATACACTTGTCAAAACCCACAGAATGTGCAACAATGAGAGAGAACCCTCATGGAAACTGCGGACTTTGCATGATACTGATGCGTCACAGTGTAGGTTCACTGACTGTAACAAATGCACCACTGTGGTGTGGGATGTTGATAATGGGGAAGGTTGTGTGTGTCAGGGGACAGTGCGTATGTGGAAATTCTCAGTACTTTTTCTCACTACTGCTGTGAACCTAAAACTTCTCTAATAAATAAAGCTTATTAATAAAAAAAGATAAAGTATGATGGTGCCAATTAAGTTGTGGTATCACTTGAAGATCACTCACTCAGAATTTAAAGAAAAAAGAATTAAATATTTTATTATTTTTTCCTTTTATTTTCTTTTTCTTTAAAAAATTTTAATTTTGGCTGGGCATGGTGGCTCACACCTTTAATCCCAGCACTTTGGGACGCCAAGGCAGGCAGATCACGAGGTCAAGAGATCGAGACCATCCTGGTCAACATGGTGAAACCCCATCTCTACTAAAAATATAAAAATTAGCTGGGTGTGGTGGTGCACACCTGTAGCCCCAGCTACTCAGGAGGCTGAGGCAGGAGAATCGCTTGAACCTAGGAGGCAGAAGTTGCAGTGAGTTGAGATCGTGCCACTGCACTCCAGCCTGGCAACAGAGCAAGACTCCATCTCAAAAAAAAAATAATAATAATTTTTAATTTTTATGGGAACATAGAAGGTGCATAGTTTTTTGGTTATTTTTTGAGACAGAGTTTCGCTCTTGTTGCCCAGACTGGAGTGCAATGGTGTGATCTCGGCTCACCACAACCTCCGCCTCCTAGGTTCAAGTGATTCTCCTGCCTCAGCTTCCCAAGTAGCTGGGATTACAGGCATGTGCCACCACACATGACTAATTTTGTATCTTTAGTAGAGGTGGGGTTTCACCATGTTGATCAGGCTAGTCTCAAACTCCCAACCTCAGGTGATCTGCCTGCCTCAGCCTCCCAAAATGCTGTGATTATAGGGGTGAGCCATGGCACCTGGCCATAGGTGCATAGTTTATGGGGTACATGAGATATTTTGATACAGGCAGGCAATATGAAATAATCACATCATGGAGAATGAGGTATCCATCCCCTCAAGCATTTCTCATTTGTGTTACAAACAATCCAATTATACTCTTTTATTTATTTTTTAAATATACAATTAAAATATTTTGGCTGTAGTCACCCTGTTGTGCTATCAAATACTAGGTATTAATACTCACATCATGGAGAATGGGGTATCTGTCCCCTCAAGCGTTTATCCTTTGTGTTACAAACAATCCAATTATACTCTCTTAGTTATTTAAAAATGTACAATGATTATTGACTATAGTCACCCTGTTGTAATATTAAATAGTAGGTCTTACTCATTTTTTCTAAGTATTTTTTTGTACCCATTAACCATCCCCACCTCCCTGTCACCTCCGGATTAAATATTTTAAATATAGATATGATGAGTTCTTTAAAGGCTAAAAGTTGTTTGCCACATCTTTTCCTATTAGAAATAAGACAACCTCCAAAGCTCCTTGCACAGTTAAGCTATTTTGTTACACAGGCTGCAGAAGAGCACATAGAGTTGCAAGCCTTATAAAGTCTTTTACAGATGACATTGCTGGATGCCTGCTGGATGAAAAGTCAGTTAAGGAAATTACGATAACGCCATTTTCCAATGACTCAGTAACTTGTTGCCTTAAAGATTTGGCTAGAAAAGTAATAACTGAATTAATATCTCTTCTGCAGAATTGTACTTTTGGTTACCACTGGGGCAAATCTATAAATTTGATGGGGCTTGCTCTTGGGCATGTATTCATCTGGTATCAGCCCCAGCTAATAATCACCAAAGATCCTTCACGGGAATTATTTGGTGACAAATGCAAATCGTGGAATAACTCTTTTGACAACGAACTTGTCTCTTAGTAAGAAATACAAAGCTTTGAAAAGCCTCTTATGAATCTCACGTTGTATCCTGGAACAAGTCTATTGACATTTGCATGCATGATACAAAAACTATGGTGAGTAAAACTGCTGGTTCCTTAGCATGAATCCAGGCAGTGGCATTCGATTGTACCAAGTGTCTCCATACCAGAAGTACCATATGTCCTCCACTGTCCCATACATGCGGTTAAAAAAAGACAAGACAGTTTCACTTAAAAATGTCCTTGATGAAGCTGTAAAAGTCAATAATTCCATGAAATCTTAACTTTCTTTCTTTCCTTTTTTTTTGAAATGGAGTTTCACCCTTGTTGCCCAAGCTGGAGTACAGTAGAATGATCTTGGCTCACTGAAACTTCTGCCTCCTGAGTTCAAGCAATTCTCCTGCCTCAGCCTCACAAGTAACTGGAACAACAGGTGCCCACCACTACGCCTGGCTAATTTTTTGTATTTTTAGTAGAGACAAGGTTTCACCATGTTGACCAGGCTGGTCTAGAACTCCTGGCCTCAGGTGATCCACCCACCTCGGCCTCCCAAAGTGCTGAGATTACAGGCATGAACCACCGCACTTGGTCAAATCTTAACTTTTTGAACACATACCTTTTTACTATTTCTGCATGACCAAAGGGGAAGTGCACATGAAGCACTTTTGCTACATACTGAAGTATGAAGCTTGTCTCAGGAAAAGCACCTGTGCAACTGTATTAGTCTGTTTTCATGCTGCTGATAAAGACATACCTGAGACTGGGCAATTTACAAAAGAGAGGTTTATTGGACTTACAGTTCCACATGGCTGGGGAGGCCTCACAATTATGGCAGAAAGCAAGGAAGAGCAAGTCACATCTTACATGGATGGCAGCAGGCAAAGTGAGAGCTTGTGCAGGGAAACTCCCATTTTAAAACCATCAGATCTTGTGAGACCCATTAACTATCACAAGAACAGCATGGGAAAGACCTGCCCCCATGATTCATCATCTCCCACCAGGTCCCTCCCACAACACATGGGAATTATGGGAGCTAAAAGAATGAGATTTGGGTGGGGACACAGTCCAGCCATATCAACAACCATTTGAGTTGTGAGCTAAATAGGCTACTTGGATCATGAAACACCATTTTTACTTGAAAGAACAGCAGGTGGACAAACTATGATTATTTAGACTTGGGTATCTGGTAGATGTTGTGTTCAAAATGAACAAAGTGGACATTTTATTTAAGTGAAAACAATGGATATTTTTCCTTGTCAATGATAAAATTTGAACAGTTCACAGAGAATTAGGATACTGTAAAACTTGAATCCACCACTATAAGTCTGATGGCTTCTTAATACTTTCCTTTATTAAGATAGGTGGTGGTATGAATGAATTTTTTGGTATGGTGTGAAATACATCAATATTTTGAAGATCTGTATAACTTAGTAAGCCAATATTTTCCAAGTTAAAATGTGTGATGTTATAGAAACATTCATAAATAATCCATTCAAAGTGTAAAACAGATGAATGAATTTTTTTTTTTTTTTTTTTTTGAGACAGAGTCCCACTCTGTCGCCCAGGCTGGAGTGCAGTGGCGTGATCTTCGCTCACTGCTACCTCTGCCTCCCGGGTTCAAGCAATTCTCCTGCCTTGGCCTGCCGAGTAACTGAGATTAAAGGCTCACACCACCATGCCCAGCTAATTTTTGTATTTTAGTAGAGACAGGGTTTCTCCATGTTGGCCAGGCTGGTCTTGAACTCCTGACCTCAAGTGATCTGCCTGTCTTGGCCCACCAAAGTGCTGGGATTTCAGGCATGAGCCACCCATGCCAGGCCGATGAATGGATTTTAATATAATAGTATGAAAAGTTCATTATCATGGTTTTTGATTCCACATTGCAACTAACCATTAAATGCTACAGGTTGAGCTTCCATAATCTAAAAATCCAAAATCCAAAATCCAAAATGCTCCAAGATGTGAAATTTGTTGAGAACCAACATGATGCCACACCTGGAAAAATTCCTCACCTGACCTCATGTGATGGGTCACAGTCAATGCAGTGAAAACTGTTTTGTATACAAAACTATCTCAAATATTACATAAAAATTACTTTCAGACTATATGAGTAAGCTGTATATGAAATGAATAAATTTTGTGTTTAGACTTGGATCTCATCCTCAAGGTATCTCATTATGCATATGCAAATATTCCAAAATGGAAAATGTTCGAAATCTGAACACTTCTGGTTCCAAGCATTTCAAATAACAGATACTCAACCTGCACCACTTGCTAATGGTTAGTGTAGCATCAAAGAAAAATATACACAATTATCTTGAAAGGCTATTTAAATGAACCTCCCTTTCCCAGCTATTTATCTGTGTGACACTGGGTTTTCTTCACGTTCTTCAACCAAAATAACATATCACCATTGACTGAATGCAGAAGCCGATGTGAGGGATATCTTTTATTAGCTCAGATATTGAAAAGATTTGTAAAAATATCAAACAAAGCTACTATTCTAACTAAATTTTCTTTTATTTTAGAAAATATAGTCCCAGAACTTAAGCAAAATTTAAAAAAAGTATATATAGTTTAAGGAATGTCATATGTGTTATTGTGCAATGGGTCTATTACTGTTATTTCTTATTTTACTTTATTTTATTTTATTTTATTTCATTTTATTTTAAGACAGTGTCACTCTGTCACCCAGGCTGGAGTGCACTGGCACAATCTCGGCTCACTGCAACCTCTGCCTCCTGGGTTCAAGCAATTCTCCTGCATCAGCCTCCTTAGTAGCTGGGACTACAGACACCCACCATCATGACTGGCAAATATTTCTGTATTTTTAGTGGAGATGGGGTTTCACCATGCTGGCCAGCCTGGTCTCAAACTCCTGACCTCAAATATTCCCTCCACCTTGGCCTCCGAAAGTGCTGGGATTACAGGCGTGAGCCGCTGTACTTGGACACTAGATTTCTTATTAGGTAACTAATGCGTTTCCTATGGCTTAAGACATTTTTAGTAAAGGTCTGCATTTATCTTTAGATGAAAATATGCAAACCCCTCTGGATATGAATATTAATTAGTTTTCCTTATCTCCTCCCACTTCCATCTGGCTCTCCATTCTCTGGTTTCCTTGGGTGAGAAGCCAAAGCAAAGAAGACAGGCTTCAGACCTAGACTGCCTGGGCCCAAGGCTGAGCTCAGCCACATCCTCACTGTTGAGACTGGGCAGGGGCTGAGTTATTCAACCTCTTTGTGTCTTGGTTTCTTCACTCGTGAACAGTGAGTAACAGGAGGGCTGTTTCATAGGGTGATAGTAAAGACTAACGGAGATAATATATTTAAAGCTTTTATATTATATTATATTATATTATATTATATTATATTATATTATATTTTTGAAATGGAGTCTCGCTCTGTCACCCAGGCTGGAGTGCAGTGGCGCGATCTCGGCTCACTGCAAGCTCCGCCTCCTGGGTTCACGCCATTCTCCTGCCTCAGCCTCCCAAGTAGCTGGGACTACAGGCGCCCGCCACCATGCCCAGCTAATTTTTTGTATTTTTAGTAAAGATGGGGTTTCACCATGTTAGTCAGGATAGTCTCGATCTCCTGACCTTGTGATCTGCCCTCCTTGGCCTCCCAAAGTGCTGGGATTATAGGCATGAGCCACTGCACCTGGCCTATTTTTTATTTATGTATTTTTCTGAGAAAGAGTCTCACTCTGTTACCCAGGCTGAAATGCAGTGGCATGATCTCTGCTCACTCAACCTCTGCCTCCCGGGTTCAAGTGATTCTCCTGCCTTAGCCTCCGAAGTAGCTGGGATTACAGGTGCTCACCACCACGCCTGGCTAGCTTTTGTAATTTTAGTAGAGACGGGGTTTTACCATGTTGGCCAGGCTGGTCTTGAACTTTTGACCTGAAATGATCCTCCTACCTCAGCCTCCCAAAGTGCTGGGATTACAGGCGTGAGCCGCCGTGCCTGGCTCATTTAAAGCATTTAGAATCAGTTCCACTTTCCCTGAATACATAAAAAGAGGATTCAGACAAAGTGAATATTCATGGAATGGCATCTTTGGTCACAAACTTTGTTTAGACCAAAATATTAGGTTGTATCATATGAAGTTACCATTAACCAAACATTTTTGACTTAAAAAAATGGCGATTTCTTGTGGTTCAATCTAATCCTCCTAGAGGTTGTACTTCACAGCTGTGAAATGCCACAAACAAGAGTGGCTAAAGGACCCATTTTGCAAAGCGTGTAGCAACCTGAGATGAAACAGGGAGGCCATCCAGGAGTCACCATCTATGGAGAGAGACTCACCAGCCGTCAGCAAGCACTGCAAATCAAAGCAAGCAAATGAGGCTGTGTGTGTATGATTTGAAAAGAGTAGAATGCTATCCAAATATAATTCAGAAATTATTATTTGTCATATAAGCAGACTTTAGTGCCTCACCCATGAAAATGACACATTTCAATAGTAATACATTTGGCTTTCCGTTCCTTTCCTTTTCCTTTCCTTTGTTTTTTTGTGTTTTTTTACGGAGTCTTGCTCTGTTGCCCAGGCTGGAGTGCAAAATGGCACGATCTCAGCTCACTGCAACCTCCACCTCCCAGGTTCAAGCAATTTTGCTGCCTCAGCTTCCTGAGTAGCTGGGATTACAGGTGTGCACCACCACGCCCAGCTAATTTTTGTATTTTTCATACAGACGGGGTTTCACCATGTTGGCCAGGCTGGTCTCGAACTCCTGACCTCAGGTGATCCACCTGCCTTGGCCTAAGTGCTGGGAATACAGGCATGAGCAACCGTGCCCGGCCACATTTCACCTGTTCACTTTAAAAGACCAAAACCTAAAGGAATTAATTGGCAGCCCCATAGACATTGTGGATTTTATTTGTCTTATGATCCAGTTTGGACCCCATGGACTGGAATAAAAGGTTTTTTGAAGCTTTGGATAGTCTGATAACTTAGGTGTCTTTTTCACCAAATTGCTTTAAATTTAAATTAGAGGGTCAGGCACAACGGCTCATGACTATAATCCCAGCACTTTGGGAGGCCAGAGAATTGCTTGAGGCCAGGAGTTCAAGACCAGCCTGGGCAACATAGCAAGATGCTGTTCTCTGTAGAAACAAACAAACAAATTAGAGGATAATTATGTAATAAGAGATGTGCTTTTGACTCCCTCCCATGGAGTAATAACATCAGTTGCTGGCTGAATACAGCTTCATTTTTCCAAACCCCAAGAATTGAGCTAGTCCTGTGCCTGAGGAAATCGCCAACACGCTCAGGGCTGGCTGAGGGCTGGGGCACTGCTGGCACCCTGCCTCATTTTATGAGCTGTAGTGTGACACATCAGAACTAGACAAGACAACTCGGAGAAGCACAGTGATGGCTGCATGTTACCATACACTCCATTTCCTCTTAGAACAGGGCACTGAGGTTTCCAAGAGAAACGCCCCTCCCCTTTTCATGTCACATGGGAGGGAAACCAGGCTGCCGTGGTGTGACTCCCCCATGCTAGTGAGCAGGCCTGCAGGTGATGAAACGGTTACGAGGCATGTCCGAGTGTGGGCCCAGGAGAAGAAATGGGAACACTCAAAGGCTCGCTCTCTGTTCAAGAGGTCACTTTCTGTTTGCAATCCTCGCCTATGCCCTGGAATTCTGATGTGGGCCTTTTCATGCCCATGGAAACCAGCCCTGCTGGGTCCTGGCACGGGCCTGGGATGCCACCAAGCCAGCTCAGGAGCTCCCTGGTGGTCCTGGTCCCAACCCAGATTTCCTTTTTGTTTCCCAAATGGCTTTTATCCCAAGCTCTGGGAAAATAATGTAAGCAAAGCTAAATGAGAATTGATCACGAGGTCTGCAGACCCCAAGCTCTGACTCAAAGCCTGGCCTTCAGCACTGGCGCCCTAAGCCTCACCTCAACTCACTTGCTTGCCTCTGGGAGCAGCCTTGGCTGAGCGGGTGTGATGGGGTGGCCACCTTGGCTTCCTTGTTGGGTGCGTCTGTGTAGCGTCCTGGGCTCACCTTTCTTCTTCCTGCCTCATGCTACCTTTTCCCCACATTCGTGATGGTATTAATACTTACCTCTGGGGAGGAGAGAGAATAGGGCGGAAAGTTGGAAGGAAAAAAGTGGCTTCAGCTTTATTTGCAATATTCTATTGCTTTTATAAAGTTAAAGGTCTGCCAGCCTGGGAAGCATGGCGAAATCTGTCTCCAGAAAAATTTCAAAAATTAGCTAAGAGTGGTGGTGCATGCCTGTGGGCTCAGCTGCTCGGGAGGCTAAGGTGGGAGGATCGCTAGCGCTCAGGAGGTTGAGTCTACAGTGAACCGTGATCGTGCCACTGCACTCCAGCCTGGGCGACAGAGCAAGAACCTGTCTCAAAAAAAAAAAAAAAAAAAAAAAAAAAATGCTGCCAAGCTTTTATGACAAAAGTATATGAATGATTAATATTGATAATTAATATAAACATTTTGTCACTCAGACTGCAACCCTCGCCTGAGTCTCCAGGCTATTGCCTGTTGCAGATTTTGGGCTTGTACCTCCATGATTATGTGAGTCAATTACTTAAAATAAATCTCTCTCTCTAATATTAACTATTAAATACTAATAAATTATCTTAATGTGATATTTTGGTGGGTGACTTAATTACTCTATATTTTTCTCAGTCTTTTAACTTAATACTGCACTTCCATCATTAATAGTAGTGAAATTAATAGCGATAGCTCTTTTCTCCTTTTATATATATTTTTACCTCTATTGCCACTTTATTGAGGTATAATTGACAAAATGGCATATATGTATAGTGTATATTGTGATGATTTGATCCACATACACATTGTGGAATAATTGCTACAATCAAGTTAATTAACACATCCATCACCTCACATGGTCACCTTTATTTTTTGGTGAGAAATGTTTTATGTATTTCTCATGTTAGTCTTTTTTCTTTTTTTTTTTTTTTGACAGAGTCCAGGCTGGAGTGCAGTGGCATGATCTCTGCCCACTGCAACCTCCACCTCCCAGATTCAAGCAATTTTCCTGCCTCAGCCTCCTGAGTAGCTGGGATCACAGGCACCCGCCAACACGCCTGGCTAATTTTTGCATTTTTTTAGTAGAGAAGGAATTTCACCGTGTTGGCCAGGCTGGTTTTGAACTCCTGGCCTTAAGCAATCCTCCCTCCTTGGCCTCCCAAAGTGCTGAGGTTACAGATGTAAGCCACCATGACTGACTTCATATTAGTCTTTTAATGAGCATATTTTTCTTTTCTGACTGGAAAAAAATATTTTTAAAGCACATATTGAGCGACTGTTTACACAAGGAGCTATGGGATTGGTGCTGTGTGGGCTCCTTGGACATGGGTCTGCTCTGTAAAGACAAGATGCCAAAGGACACAGATTAGACGCATAGGGTCAGTCGGGGAGCAGAATAATAACACTGAACCCATAGTAGGGATGGGGCTCTAAGGTGCTGAACTGCCTTAGTGGCGTGGGAATGGGGACACCATTTCAGATTGCACTTTTATCAGAAGTGAATCCATCATCCCAAAGGAAGTTGTCCTAGCTTCCTCTGTGCAGGGCTGTGAAGGAGGAAGTCCAGCAGTTCTAAGGAACAGCAGGGGATGCAAGCCAGTCAGTAAAGGAAACTGTCCTTTTCCCAAACTATGTTGGAGGAAAGCAAACCTCCTTAGCAATTCATTAACAAAAACGAAGACATTTTTGCAAATAGAAAGAAAGCTGGCTCAGAATAAACACTCCACTGGGGAGGATGGTGAGGCATAAACAGAAGGCAGGCAGTGTGAGAAGTTGCAGGTCAGATCAGGTCGGAACCAGGGTTCTTCTTTTTTTTTTTTGAAACAGAGTCTCGCTCTGTGGCCCAGGCTGGAGTGCAGTGGCACAATCTCGGCTCACTACAAGCTCTGCCTCCTGAGTTCACGCCATTCTCCTGCCTCAGCCTCCCAAGTAGCTGGGACTACAGGCGCCCACCACTGCGCCCGGCTAATTTTTTGTATTTTTAGTAGAGATGGGGTTTCACCGTGTTAGCCAGGATGGTCTTGATCTCCTGACCTCGTGATCTGCCCACCTCAGCCTCCCAAAGTGCTGGGGTTACAGGTGTGAGCCACCACGCTTGGAACCTTTGCTTGGTTCTTTGCTTGGGTTCTTGTCATCGAATCAATCAAGTCTGCAAACTTGATTGCAGTAATCATTCCACAATGTGTATGTGTACAAATCATCACAATGTACACTATAAATATATGCCATTTTGTCAATTATACCTCAATAAAGCTGCAATAGAAGTAAAAAAATATATAATAGGAGAAAAGAGATATCGCCACTAATTTCATTACTGTCAATATTGAAAGTGCAGTATTAAGTTGAAAG
Organism: Papio anubis; assembly: GCF_008728515.1. Lineage (NCBI taxonomy): Eukaryota > Metazoa > Chordata > Mammalia > Primates > Cercopithecidae > Papio > Papio anubis. The sequence goes on along the minus strand of NW_022162567.1, from coordinate 109,450 downwards.
ATTGAGAAAAATATAGAGTAATTAAGTCACCCACCAAAATATCACATTAAGATAATTTATTAGTGTTTAAGAGGAGCCCACACAGCACCAATCCCATAACTCCTTGTGTAAACAGTCGCTCAAAATGTGCTTTAAAAATATTTTTTTCCAGTCCAGAAAGAAAAATATGCTCATTAAAAGACTAACATGAAGCCAGTCATGGTGGCTCGAAGAATCTTGGGTTCTTTGCTTCACACCTCAGGCTGTTATCATCTGCTGGGTGAGGAGGCCTGGAGGGCTGTAGTGAAGTTTCACGCTATAATCTTCTTATTTTGCTGTGTATAGATACCTGAGGTGTGTACGGGAAAATGTACGTGGTTTGCTAGATCTCAGAGTGTACCTTCATTCTCAGCAAATACTTGGGTGACTTTAGGATAGTCTCAAGTGAAAGAATTTGGCCAGATGTTCTTGACGGCTTTGGTTTACCCTGTGAAGATTCAGCTGCCAACAGTCAATTAAAGGCAGGTAATTAGTGGTGCCTTCCCAACTTACAGAATGATACTTTGATAAAGCTTACTTCTCCCGGCTGTGGTACATATTACAAAGGAGTCCAGTACATCTTCTCATTCCATCAGTCAACAGACAGACAGAGCATGTATCATACACGCCAGGCACTGGGTTGGACGCTAGGGTACCATGAAGCACAGACAGCCCCAGCCATCGCAGAGGCACTCCCTCCACCGCACTGCTGTTCTTACCCGCATTCTACACATTCTACTTACCTGCAGCTGACCTGGGTAGATTTCTAAGCCCTCAAAAGAATCTTGACATTGCTGCAAACAAATTCTTTTCTCCGCTACAATTTTTTTTTTTTTTTTTTGAGACGGAGTTTCACTCTTGTTGCCCAGGCTGCAGTAGTGCAGTGGCGTGATCTCGGCTCACTGCAACCTCTGCCTCCTGGGTTCAAGCGATTCTCCTGCCTCAACCTCCCGACTAGCTGAGATTACAGGCATGCGCCACCACGCCTGGCTAATTTTTTGTATTTTTAGTAGAGATGGGGTTTCACCATATTGGCCAGGATGGTCTCGAACTCCTGACCTCAGGTGATCCACCCACCTCGGCCTCCCAAACTGTTGAGATTACAGGCGTGAGCCACCGCGCCAGGTCTACTACAACTTGTTTCTAGTGAAACCAGCTGATATACGTTTTGATGGCTAATTCTATGTGTTAAACTGACTGGGTCAGGTGCCCAATATTATGCTGTATGTTTCTGTGAAGGTGTTTTTTGGACAACATTAACATTTAAGTTGGTGGACTCTCAATAAAGTAGATTGCTCTTTCTAACAGTGAGTGGACCTCATCGAATCCGTCAAAGGCCTTAATAGAATAAAGACCGGGCGGGGCGCAGTGGCTCATGCCTGTAATCCCAGCGCTTTGGGAGGCCAAGGCGGGCGGATTGCCTGAGGTCAGGAGTTTGAGACCAGTCTGGCCAACATGGTGAAACCCCATCTTTACTAAAAATACAAAAAAAAATTAGCCGGGCGCGGTGGCATGTGCCTGTAATCCCAGCTACTCGCAAAGCTGAGGCACGAGAATCGCTTGAACCCAGGAGGTGGAGGTTGCGGTGAGCCAAGATCATGCCATTGTACTCCACCTGGGTGACAGAGTGAGATCCTGTCTCAAAAACTAAAATAAAATAAAGGCTGACCTCCCCTGAGCAACAAGGAGTTCTGCCAGCAGACGGCTTTTGGACTTAGACTGCCCCGGCGTCTCCAGCCTGCTGCCTGTCTTGCAGGTTTTGAGCTTGTACCTCCACAATTGTGTGACTCACTTCCTTAAAATAAATCTCTCTCTCATAGATATAGATATAGATACAGATGATAGACATATAGATACACACATCCCATTGGTTCTGTTTCTTTGGAGAACCCTGATTAATACACATGTACATCCACAAAACTCCACGTCATACACAGTAAAATAAGAGAGGCCAAATGTGGTGGCTCATGCTTGTAATCCCAGCACTTTGAGAGGCTGAGATGGGAGGATCAGTTGATGCCAGGAGTTTGAGACCAGCCTGGGCAACATAGCAAGACCCTACCTCTAAAAAAATTGTTTAGGCTGGGCGCGGTGGCTCACGCCTGTAATCCCAGCACTTTGGGAGGCCAAGGCAGGCAGACCACGAGGTCAGGAGATCAAGACCATCCTGGCTAACAGTAATCTGTCTCTACTAAAAATACAAAAAAATTAGCTGGGTGTGGTGGCGGGTGCCTGTAGTCTCCCAGCTACTCGGGAGACTGAGGCAGGATAATGGCGTGAACCTGGGAGGCAGAGCTTGCAGTGAGCTGAGATCGCACCACTGTACTCCAGCCTGGGTGACAGGGAAACTCTGTCTAAAAAAAAAAAAAAAAAAAGAAAAATGTTTTAAAAAATTAGCCAGGTGTGGTGGCAGGCCCCTATAGTCCCAGCTACTTGGAAGGCTGAGGTGGGAGGATTGCTTGAGCCCAGGAGATCAAGGCTGCAGTGAGCTATGATCGCACCACTGTACTCCAGCCTGGGTGACAGAGTAAGACCCTGTCTAAAATAATAATAATAATAATAATGAAGAGAAAAAGAGAAAATGAAATGTCAAAGGGCATGGGGATGAAAGATGGTCCACAGCTACCAGTACTTTCTGTTGTCAGTGAAAATAAATTGGTTTAGTTGCTAAAGATGAATGGATTCATCAAATTAATCTAGATAGGTAATATTCAAATGTTTTCCAAATAAAATCCTATATAGAATCTCAATATAACAAAATGGGTGTACTTCAACTGCCTGACCCTCTTGAGGCACATCTGAACTTGTTCTGGTCCGTTGTTTACAAACAAGATGAATGCAAGTCTCCCCAGTGATATTCTAGCATGACTTCAGTTTTACTTTTATTATAGTGCTGCTCAAGTCTGCACCAACATTATTATAAATTCCTTATGCTCATAGCTCTTGAACAGGTATCATAAGACAAATTTACGAAGTCAGTAAAAACGTTCCTTCCAAACCACTAAAATTTAATTTAATAATATTAATTTAATTTGCCAAATGATGCTTTGCTCAAATTAAGTTGCTACTGGTAACATCAATATGAAAATGACTTCTCTGGAGAAGTTTTTGTGTGTGTTTGACATGCCTTTACTGTATTGCAAATGTATGAAATAAGAAAGAACTCAAATTTCCCACACACTTTTCCCTTTAAAATTACTGAACAACCTTCATTTATGCGGGGCCTCATGGTACCATTTGATGTGGATATTGTGGAGACCTCTTCATTTCTTTTCTGGGTATCTCATGAAAATTAAAGCAGTACTGCCTGATGCCAAAGGGAAAGTAGATACAGGCAGACCCCCAAGCCCTGGTGTGGGCAATAGCCCTCATTATAATTCAGATAGAAGCTTGCATGCATTTATTTAGAGATGGAGTCTCACTCTGTTGCCCAGGCTGGAGTACAATGGCACAATCTCGGCTCACTGCAACTTCTGCCTCCTGGGTTCAAGCAATTCTCTTGCCTCAGCCTCCTGAGTAGTTGAAATTACAGACCTGTGCCACCAAGCACGGCTAATTTTTATATTTTTAGTAGAGACGATGTTTCACCATGTTGGCTAGGATGGTCTCGATCTCCTGACCTTGTGATCCGCCCACCTCCGCCTCCCAAAGTGCTGGGATTACAGGCGTGAGCCACTGTGCCCGGCCCATTTTCATGAACATGAAAATACCAATAGATGGCTGGGCACGGTGCTCACACCTGTAATCCCAGCACTCTGGGAGGCTGAGGCGGGAGGATCACAAGGTCAGGAGTTGGAGACCAGCCTGGCCAACATGGTGAAACCCTGTCTCTACGAAAAATACAAAAAATTAGCCAGGCATGGTGGCACACGCCTGTAGTCCTAGCTACTTGGGAGGCTGAGGCAGAAGAATCGCTTGAACCCGGGAGGCAGAGGTTGCAGTTAGCCGAGATCATGCCACTGCACTCCAGCCTGGGCAACAAAGCTAGACTTCATCTCAAAAAAAAAGAAAACACCAATAGAAGGAAATAGACTTGAGTGGCAAAATGCCATTAGTGAATCCACGTGAAGGGTATGTAAATGTTCTTGTTTTATTTTTGCAACTATTCTGTAAGTCTAAACTTTTTTGAATTAAAAAGTTGGATTGACCAGGCACGGTGGCTCACACCTGTAATTCTCAACATTTTGGGAGGCTGAGGCAGGAGGATCACTGGAGGCCAGGAGTTTGGGACCAGACTGGGCAACATAGGGAAACACTATATCTAAAAAAAAATAAAATAAAAAAATTAGCTCAGTGTGGCGGCATACGCCTGTAGTCTCATCTACACGAGAGGCTGAGGCAAGAGGATTGCTCGAGCCCAAGAGTTCAAGGCTGCAGTGAGCTATGATCATGCCACCACATATCATATGATCCAACCTTGGGGTCAGAGCAAGACCCTGTCTCTAAAAAATAAATAATCCTTCCTGGGGGAGATAGTTTAAAGAAAATAATAAATAAACAAAATTAAAAATTTAGAAAAAGACTGGGTGCAGTGACTCACACCTATAATCCCAACACTTAGGGAGGCCAAGGCAGGCGGATCACCTCAGGTCAGGAGTTTGAGACCAGCCTGGCCAACATGGTGAAACCCCATCTCTATTAAAAACACAAAAATTAGCCAGGTGTGGTGGCAGGAGCCTGTAATCCCAGCTACTTGGGAGGCTGAGGCAGGACAATCGCTTGAACCCAGGAGGTGCAGATTGCAGTGAGCTGCACTACAGCCTGGGCAACAGAGCAACACTCCGTCTCAGAAAAAAAAAAAAGAAAAAATTTTTAGAAAAAAAAATTATTATAGAGGAGACCTCACAGCTCACAAGAATATGTCTATACCCTGCAGCATGAGAAACAGTGATCTACTTCAACCCTTCATTTTATAGATTAGAAAATTGAGACCCAGTGAGCAGAAATGACTTCTGGGAACATTACAGTGACAATTAGTGGAGAATCAAGATTAAATCTCAGTCTCCTTGTCCGGACGCTTCACCAGACTCACCATGAATTGCAGGGTTTAGATCCCTACGTTTCTCACAGGGTGATACTCTGCTGTGAGGAATTGTGGAGGATTTCACAATGAACTTGTGTTTCCAGAATGCTCCTCAGCAACCTTGGGGAAGACACCAGCTTGTGTACCCCAAACACATCACAGTCATAATAAAGAGAGTCCACTGTGGATGGAGGAGAGACTTCACTCTGCCAGAAAGCATTTCAGGGTTTTTTTTTTGTTTTTGTTTGTTTGTTTGTTTGTTTGTTTGGTTTTGTTTTGAGACAGAGTATCGCTCTGTAGTGCAGTGACACAGGCGCACGCCACCATGCCTGGCTAATTTTTGTATTTTTAATAGAGATGGAATTTCACCATGTTGGCCAGGCCGGTCTCGAACTCCTGACCTCAGTTGATCCACCTGTCTCAGCCTCCCAAAGTGCTAGGATTACAGGTGTGACCCACAGTGCCCAACAGCATTTCATTCTTAAACAGGAAAAAAAAAAAAAACAAAAACAAATCTCTTTGTCCTTGTACTCCAGCTACCACTCAATCCTCCTCCAGGCAGTAATACCTGAGGATGGACAGGGCCAGAGTTCGTGACCTGGGGCCACACCCATGCCTGGACCCGCCTGAAGCTACCTTCTATGCTCTGGGCCCTGCGACCAGCCCTGCACTTTAATTTCTCTTCAGTAAAAAGGAGAGACTACAAAGCTTTAGGGAAAGAGTAAAAGTTTCTATACACAGAAACACTTGGAAAATTGGAGTAAGAAATAAAATGCAAAATGCTTTAAGAAACGCTCCTCATTTAAACCATCATTTTCCTCTAGGGACAGGCCTCTGAATCTCAGGTTAAATAACTCAGTAGCTGAAAGATGTGATTACTGTCAAAAGGACTGAAATGCCTAAGGGTTGAAAATAATTCATGAAGGGTTTGAGCAAATGCTCTTGTATCTGTCCTACAGAGAGGGTCAAGTTTACAAGAGAAATCCAGGGGGAAACGGCAAGTCCTGGTTCATGAGAAGCGGGGACACTGTGGGTATTCGTCAGAGGGCATGACACATGGGGACGGCTGTTCAAAGAGCTTTATTCCTCCTCCCACAAACGTACAGGACTACAAATATGTGGCAAAAGTGCGCTACCCTTTGGTAGCACACTTTGCAATAAAAGTGAACCTCTTCTGTAAGCTATAATCTAGTTCTTAAGAGTCTATACTTAGATTAGGTTGTGGATGAACCCATCTGACCACAAGCCTTAGAAGTTGTGCAACGTTTTCCACAAATGTTAGGTTCACAGTCCATTAGTAGGGTCCCGAGTCCTCACTGTGGTGCCAGCTCACATTCTGGTGCCTTGGGGAGAGTGTGGTGGTGGGAAATGAAAGTCTTTGAGCTGCCTGAGAAGTTGGGAAACAAAGGTTGACGAGCAGTCTGACCAATCCCCCTCCCTGTTCAGACTCCAGCTCCCCTTGTAGCATAGAAGAGACCAGCGTGGCTGCTCCGGCCAGGGGCTGGAGGGGGTGGGGCAGTGAAAGTCTTGCAAGAGCATCTCACCTAACAGAATGGCTGGGCTGACCAGGAAGTTGGTTTCTGGCGAGGGGGTGCCTCTTTTAGATGTTGCTGTTCCCCGGAAGAGTCGGCTCCCTGCTTTTATTCCTTGTGCCCACACCCCAGCCCCTGCCATTATGTCACTCCATTTCATGGATGCACCCCCTGTCTGTCTGGTCCCCCTGCACCATTCCCAACCTGGATCTCCCAACCTGTCTGCCCCACACACACGTGTACTGGGCAGCTCAAAGTGGAGTCTCTCAGACGTAATGTTTCCCACGTGGAGGTCCAGAGCTCTCACTGCACGTCTGCTCCTTCTGTGTGTGCTCATTTGAAGTCACCGCTAGACACCTGAGCATCTGCTTTTGTAGTTTTAAATAGATTTGGGGTCTTGCTATGTTGACTAGGCTGGTCTTGAACTCCTGGCCTCAAGTGATCCTCCCACCTTGGGTTCCCAAAGTATTGGAATTGCAGGCTTGAGCCACTGCACGCGGCCCTAAGTGTCTTGACTCTTCCAGGCATCCCCAGAAGCATCCTCAACTCCCCTAGCTGCACCCTGCCTGTGGGTCTCCCACCTCTCCCCACACTGCAGCATTGTCCTACCCACTGCTCCTGCCTGACCTTGTGCTCCTTGACTCTATCCCTCAGTGGCTCCTCATTGCCTAAGAGATGAAATGCAAATTTTTCGGGACAGCAGTCACGGCCTTTCAGTCTGATTTCTATCTCTTCTGACTCAACTCTTACATCCTGCTGAGGTGGCAGTGCTGGGATTCTGCGCGCCCACTGCATTGTTTCCAGGCAACAAGCTTTTTTTTTTTCTTTTTCTTTTTCTTTTTTTTTTGAGACGGAGGCTTTCTCTATTGCCTAGGCTGGGGTGCAATGGCATGATCTCAGCTCACTGAAACTTCCATCTCCAGGGTTCAAGCAATTTTGCCCTCAGCCTCCCGAGTAGCTGGGATTACAGGTACATACCACCATGCCTGGCTAATTTTTGTACTTTTAGTAGAGAGGCGATTTCACCATGGTCTCCAGCTCCTGACCTCAGGTGATTCGCCTGCTTCGGCCTCCGAAAATGCTGGGATTATAGGCGTGAGCCGGCGCACTCGGCCGGCCACAAGCTTTTGTGTGCTCTCTCTTACACCTTCAGTTCCCTCCTCTGGCCTCGCTTTCTTACTCTGTCTGGCTGACTGCTGAAATCATTCTCTCAGACTTAGCTCAGGAGTTTGCAGCCCCTGAAAGTGGTCCTCGCCTTTCCCATTGGGTTAGATGAGGCCCCTCTGCACCCTCAGCCCCAACAACATGCCTGTCGCCTCACATCTGTCCTTGTTTAAGGAGCAGAGACTTGTGTCCTCAGTAGTCAACAAAAGCACATAAAAAATGTTTCCTAGGCCGGGTGTGGTGGCTCACGCCTGTAATCCCAGCACTTTGGGAGGTTGAGGCGGGTGGATCACGAGGTCAGGAGATCGAGAAGATCCTGGCTAACACGGTGAAATTCCTTCTCTACTAAAAATACAAAAAAAAAAAAAAAAATTAGCCGGGTGTGGTGGCGGGCGCCTGTAGTCCCAGCTACTCGGGAGGCTGAGGCAGGAGAATGGCGTGAACCCAGGAGGCGGAGCTTGTACTGAGCCGAGATTGCGCCGCTGCACTCCAGCCTGGGAGACAGCGAGACTCCGTCTCAAAAATTAAGTGTTTCCTGAATGATGAACAAATGACCTAAGTTTACCTTTTGGTCCTCAAGAACTATTTTTAAAACAAATATCCATAGTATGATACGCCTATCTTCAGCAAGGGGCCTGCTAGGCACTGCTGGAGGGGAGGGGAGCTGGCGCTCTACCTCCTGCTTTGTGGTAGGGAGCAGCCTTGCAAGGGCCGGGTGGCAGATTCCACAGTGTTTACTCGTTCTATGAACTGAGTTCCCTGCTGGGCTTTAATCTCCTTAAAGAGAGAGCCTTGAATTAGAGGAAGTCTAAGTTCCCTTCATATTTCAAGGAATGGCATCAGCGGAAGAAAGTGGCTTTGCCCGGGGAATATGTAACGAATGATGAGCAGGGAACAGACCCTTTGGCTGTGGATACCCTCTTGTGGCACCATAGTGTGGGATCCTGTTCCCTCGAGCTGGGGGGATGTTTGATACTGCTAGAGACATTGCTGATTGTTGGACCGGGCTGGGGAGGGGTGGGCGCCACTGGCATGGAGTGGCAGAGGCTAGGGATGCCGCTCAGAACACACAGGGCAGCCCCCACAACGGAGAATGATACAGCCCAGTAGTGCTGAGGTGGAGCCGCTCTCAGGGGTTAGCCCCCCACCTTCACCTGGGAACTTGCCAGTAGGCCCCGGCTCAGGTGACAGTGGCTTCACCTGCTGTACAAAACCTAGAGGCAAACACACATGTGTATCTCCTGCAGACACTAAGAAAGGTCACTGTCCCTGGGCCACCAGAGAGGCTATGAAGCTGTGTTTCTATTTAAGCCAAAAACTTCAGGATATTTACCTGTTCAGGATTTACTTGGGCAAATTTGTCCCAATAGCCACACTATGGTATCCTACCTAAATCAGGTGGAGGTAGGCAAGGTTGGTTCTGGACAAAATTCTGATATAGTCAAATTTATACCTTTCCCTCCACTCCCAGCGAACCATCTATCATTTTACTGGTTCCTGACCATGAGGAATTTACAGTCCAGGGGAGGATGTATCCCTTTACTGACACTTTCGCTTTTTGCCCTGGAAATGTTTCCATGAAGCCCTCTCAGGTGATGTGATAGGAATCCCTTTTTGGTCCCTTTCTCTCTCTCTCTCTCTCTCTTTTTTTTTTTTTTTTTTAGATGGAGTCTTGCTCTGTCGCCCCAGGCTGGAGTGCAGTGGCACAATCTTAACTCTCTGCAACCTCCATCTTCTGGGTTCAAGCCTCAGTCTCCCAAGCAGCTGGGATTACAGGCACACACCACTAGGCCCAGCTAATTTTTGTATTTTTAGTAGAGACGGGGTTTCATCACAGGCTGGTCTCAAATTCCTGACCTCAAGTGATCCACCTGCCTTGGCTTCCCAAAGTGCTGGGGATTACAGACATGAGCCACTGTGCCGAGCTTTTTTTCTTTTTTTTTGAGATGGAGTTTCATTCTTGTCACCCAGCCTGGAGTACAATGGTGCAGTCTTGGCTCACTGCAAACTCCACCTCCTGGGTTCAAGCAATTCTCTTGCCTCAGCCTCCCAAGTAGCTGGGATTACAGGCACACACCACCACGTCCAGCTAATTTTTGTAATTTTAGTAGAGACGGGGTTTCACCATGTTGGCCAGGCTGGTCTCAAACTCATGACCTCAGGTGATCCACCCACCTCAGCCTCCCAAAGTGCTGGGATTACAGGCGTGAACCACCATGCCCAGCCGATCCCTTTCTCTTTAATTCCCTGGTTGTTCTTATGGTTCCCATTGCAGCCTATGGCTTAGTTATATGGTTTGGTGTTCTCCATTGAAGCTTCCTGTGCCATATGAATGTCATGTTCTTAACTGCATTGCAAGCCCTTTAGAAGTTTCTATGGCCCCTCAGTGCCTCCCACACCACTGAGTCTGCAGCAGAAATTGATCAAAAACTTGTTAAAGAAGCAATTAGCTCATGACAATAAACTAACGTCTGTTCATGCGACGCCTTGGATGTTCCTTATCCAGTTTATTCCTAGTGATCCCTTTCCTCGGCCCACCCCCCTTCTCCCTGCACCACTGCCATGTTTCAGCAACTCTGACAGTGGGAGTTTCAGACTGGGCAGGAGGAGCTGGGATTGTGGAAAGGGGAAGATGGCATAGGCCACCCAAGGTTGGAGGGCTCCTTTCCTTCATACCGGCCAGGATGGGACGTTGACACAGGAGCACTTTCTAGACATCTCCCACAGGCCCATGGGAAGAGGCTAGGTCTCTGCTCTTTCTGAGTCCCTTACACACTTCTTGAAATAGTAGCCAAAAGTGTCTGTGGCCAGGGAGAAGTGGTGGCAGAACCAGTTGATGGGAAATGGACTTGCAGAGTCTTCCTCCTTTCCGTGTCTCTCTGCCCATTTTTATCTTTCCAGGCTGATGTTCCAGTGGTTACTAACTTCTGCTTGGGCTAAGACTCGGGACTGTAACAACTAGGAATGTTCATGGTCATAATGTGTGATGCTCCTGTATTTGTGATCTATTGCTGTCAGATACTCTTACTTCCACAGAATATATACAATTTTCAGGACCACTACCCACCTTCTGAGTCTGTGAACACAGAATGGGAAGAGATTTCAGAAACCACCTGAGTAGTGCTTTCTAGTCAAGATATGGACATTAAAATGACTGTTTTCTGTAACTGCTTATATTAGATAGTCACTCTTGGATACTGACTCATCATAATTGAGGGGGTAGCAATTAATGTCAGGTCCCTGCCTTCACATCTTCATTAAGGCACATCTGCTAATTAAGATGCTTCCAATTCTAAGCCCTGATAGAATGAGTCCTTGAGATGACTCCAGAGACCTGGAGCCTGACCTCTTCTTTGCCACTGACTGGTAGTTAATCACTTTACCTCTCCAGTCCCCTTTTTCTAAAATGTGAGTATTGCACCTGTGCTACCTGCCCCCACGTGTGCTGTGAGAAGAAGCTGGGTACATGACAGTGCTCCCTCGCTTGCTTTTTTTTTTTTCTTTTTTTTTTGAGACAGGGTCTCGCTCTGTCACCCCAGCTGGACTGCAATGGCTCATGGCAGCCTCGACCACACGGACTCAAGTGATCCTCCCACCTCAGCCTCCCAAGTAGCTGGGACTACAGGCACATGCCACCACACCTGGCTAATTTTCATATCTTTTGTAGAGATGGCATTTTGCCATGTTGCCCAGGCTGGTGGAGAACTGAGCTCAAGCAATCTACTTGCTTTGGCCTCCCAAAGTGCTGGGATTACAGCCTCCTCCTTTAAAAAAGACTTCTTAGAACCACCTGGCTCTTTCCATCTTGTAAACAGAGCCCTCACATGGATGTGTTCTGCACATTCACCACAAGAGCACATGGGAGGCCCCGCAGGAAGAGGAGGAAGGCCCCGGGCCAGGCTGCAACCCTCACTCCATCCAGCCCAGCTACCTTTCATATGCAGGCTGTCCTCCTAGTCATGGTTCCCCCAGGCTCCCCAGGACAGCAGGACACAGTTGCTGACTATTAATAGCCAATGTTCCATGTTCTCAAGGTGACAGAGAGAGGCATGGAAATGCCTATCCTGGCCCTCTCCCACTCCTCTGCCCCCGCATCTTCCCAGTCTGGCGCTTCCATTTTTTGGCTGGCACCTGGGCCAGCTCACCCGGCCTCCCAGGCTCCCCCTGAGGCTGGGTCTTCTCTTCAACACTGGGCTCTCCCACGGCATTGCCCACCAGCCTGGCTGGGATCCTGCATTGTGCTGAGGAGCAAGGAACTAAGGATTGGTAGGAAATAATATGCAATTCCTAGGGATTATGATAATGTGTATCTATCCTCAATTTAATCATAAGTATAGACAGTTAAACTCTAGATTATAGGCATCAGAAGTTGTTGATTGTTACTAAAAGCCAAGAGGGCAGTACAGTGTTATTCAACAGTACATATTCATTAAGGGAGAAAAAGGAAGTGCTTTTGAACATCCCCACTGCGTATAATTTACTCTGATGAATACCCACAGAGTATGTGTTTCATGTCAAATGCAAGTTAATTTTCCCTCTGGCTCTTTCCCATGAAATTGCCACTAGGCCATAACTACTTAATCTCGACACCACTGGAGTTTCAGAAGGTCCTTACTAAATTATAGTACCGGAATAATTCCCTCTCACTCGGTACCTTGCCTCATTCTGTCAGCTCTAGGTGTGGGTACTTTTGGCTCTGTTAACCTCTCCAACTTTTATTCAGTCTTTCCTAGGGCCTCGCACATTGATGAATTTCTGCTGCAGACTCAGTGGTATGGGAGGCACTGAGGGGCCACGGAAATTTCTAAAGGGCTTGCCATGCAGTTAAGAACACGACATGCATCCTCACAGAGTCACCTCTCTGTCCTATTACTTCCTCAACAATTTTTTCTGTGAGTCCCTTGTCTGACCTCCAGAGAATTCATTCTCATATCTACATTATAGAAAAGCAAGGAAAAATAACCAGCAATGAACCCAGGCATGTTTGCTTAAACGCTTTACCATACATGTTCTAGGATCACCTTTAAACCCTATTCTTCAATATTTTCCCATTGCCTGCGGTCACTCTGGTTTACGTCTTAAACGTGAATCACCCTCTTTTACTTGGAGATTCTAAGTCTCATCAATGATGTCTACTCTGAAAGAGTACAGAATTTCTCCTTTTAGGAAAAGTAATTAATATTCAAGATGTTTAACTGAATTATTAAAATTTAATGAGATGGCATGGATGCTGGAAAATTATCTGATTATCTAATTGGGTGGGTCCCGGCTCTATTAAAGGCCAACTTCTGCTACCACATGTGCTCTGGACCCCTTCTTGCCCTGTCAAGACCTTCCCTCTTGCAGTTTTCCCTTTTACAGCTTCCTCTATTTTGCAAGATTTTCTCTCTCTCCATTGGATCACACATGTAAACAAACATGCTCTAGTATCTGTTGTCTTTAAAAATAGCAAAACTGAGCCAAGTGTGGTGGTATGTGCCTGTAATCTCAGCTAATCTGGAGGCCGAGACAGGAGGGTTGTTTGAAGCCACGAGTTCAAGACTAACCCGGGCAACACGGTGAGACCTCATCTAAAAAAAAAAAAAAGCAAAACTGTTTCTGGAATACATGTTCCCCTCCAGCTATTGTCTCCTATTTCTACTTGATAGTTTGTCTTTATTCTGTCTCAGATTTCTCCCTTCCCATTCACCCCTTAACCCATACCAGTTGGGCATTGGAAAATGTAGTCTCTAACTGTTGTGCCCAGTTAAAATGTAAGGTAGGGTATTCTATTACTAGAAGGACAAAGAAAAGAGCACACTCTGGGAGACAGTCAGCTGTCTGCCATATTGCACGGCTCCACAACACTCTAAGACCTTGGAATGCTTTAACTTTGAGCTACAGTAAATTATACATACATAGAACAAGGACGTATGTATGTATTGAGAGAGAGAGAAGGAGGAGAGAATATCTTTTTTGTTCTCGTTCTTGAATGATAGGTTATCTAGGTTGACAGTTATTTTTCATGCTTGAAAAATATTGCACCTCTGTCTTATGACTGCAAATGAGAAAGCTCTGCTGACAGTCTGATTTTTATGCCCTCATAGATAAGCTGTTTTTCCTCCCTGGCTGCTCCTAAAACCTTTTCTTTGTTTTGGTGATCTAGTTTCACAATGCTGTGACTGGGGCTTTGTTTTTTGTTATTTAGCTTGAGATTCACTTAATTCCTAAATCTAGGGATTTGTATCTTTCATCAACTCTGGAGAATTCCCTGCCATTGAATGTTTGATAATTCTTCTTTCTTATGAAATTCCTTATCACTGGGCTTCCAATCTTCTCATTCCATCCATCATCATATTTGTTTTTCTCTTCCACTTTTAAAATTTCTTTGTTTCTCTGCTGAATGTTGGGTAAGATCTTTATGTATTTTGCTGTTCATCATTTTTTCTGTCTTCTGTTTTCAACAAAATATTCTGTTAAAGCACAGTAAAGTCTTATTTTAAAATTTACATGCACACATATCCACACACACACACATGCAGACTTCAACGTTAAACATTTGTGCACATCGTTTCACATGTTTACTTATTAATAAGGTCAAACCCCGAAGATACACCAAAGTGATTTTGTTCAGTTAAGGAGAAAATGTCTTCTAAGTAGAAAATTGTGCAGAAGCCTTCTGAAGACCTTCATTCTAAGCAGCTTTAAATAAAAACAACTTTTCTTTTAGAAGTCCATGGGAACTCTAGGGCTAGGGTCATCCTTTCTGTCCTACTGGACACAGGGTGGACGTTCCTTCTGTCCCACAGACACCCAGTGCCACTGCAGGACCCCAGCTCCAAAGGGACACAGATCCAGCTGGGTGCTTCTTAGCATAAACATTCTCGAAGGCAAAAACCTGAATTTTCCAGGCCTAGGAAATGATTGCCTAATTCTTTCAGTTGTTTTTTTAACCTATCAATTGAGTTTTTAATTTCCATTGTTTATTTTATTTTATTTTTAGAAGTATTGTGTTTCTTTTATCAAGTCTGTCTGATCTTTTTCATACTATCTTCTCTTTTTTGGGTGGGGGGTGGGCGGGAGACAGAGTCTTGCTCTGTTGCCCAGGCTGGAATGCAGTGGCATGATCTTGGCTCACTGCAGTCTCTGCCTCCTGAGTTCAAGCGATTTTCCAGGCTCAGCCTCCCGAGTAGTTGGGATTATAGGCACCTGCCACCAGGCCCGGCTAATTTTTGTATTTTCAGTAGAGATGGGGTTTCACCATGTTGGCCAGGCTGGTCTTGAACTCCTGACCTCAGGTGATCCACCCATCTCGCACTCCCAAAGTGTTGAAATTATGGGCGTTAGCCACCACACCTGGCCCATTTTTTGTTTTTTTTGACACAGGGTCTCACTCTGTCACCCAGGCTGGAGTGCAGTGGTTTGATCTCTGCTCACTGCAGCCTCAACGTCCCGGGATCAAGCAATTCTTGTGTCTCAGCCTGCCAAGTAGCTGGGATTACAGGTGTGTGCTGCCATGCATGGCTAACTCTCTTATTTCTTGTTTATGTGTTTTAATCCCTTTTATTTCTTTAAACAGTGTAAACAGGATCATTTTATATTCTATATGGAATAATTCCACTATCTGGTGCCCCTGGGGGACCTAGCTCTGTGGCGGTCATTTCTGTTGCCTCTTGCTCATGGTAGCTTGTTCACTTGTATGTTTGTGACTGGGGCTGTGAGCTCACGGCCTTTGGGCTTCATGTGTGGAATTTTGAGAGGCTTTGGTTGAGTGTGCAAACCTCTAAAAAAGATTTACTTTTACCTTCTGCCAGCTGCCTTCAACCCAAGACCACTCTAAGTTAAAGTTCTCAGCGCTGGGATTTCTGGACAACCCAAGTGATTTAAATTCATTCCCCAGGCCGGGCGCGGTGGCTCAGGCCTGTAATCCTAGCACTTTGGGAGGCCGAGGCGGGCGGATCACGAGGTCAGGAGATCCAGACCATCCTGGCTAACATGGTGAAACCCTGTCTCTACTAAAAATACAAAAAATTAGCCGGGCACATGGTGGCAGGCGCCTGTAGTCCCAGCTACTGGGGAGGCTGAGGCAGGAGAATGGCGTCAACTCGGAAGGCGGAGGTTGCAGTGAGCCGAGATCGCGCCACTGCGCTCCAGCCCGGGGGACAGTGCAAGACTCCGTCTAAAAAAAAAAAAATTCATTCCCCAAATCTATGTGCCAAAAGGCTATCGTTACACATTTTCAGGGGCCTTTTCCCCTGCACCTAGAGCCAAGGCCAAAGCAGATAGGCTTCTTTGTCATGATTGTGCTGGGGTGTGGAGTTTTTCAGTCCCACCTTTTTGCTGAGGGTGGCAAATATATGTGATGCAGCTCATTTCCAGCCTCCCAAATTATATGAACCCAAGGCCTTATCTCATGAGGCCATTCAAACTCAGGGCCTTGGAAACTGAGAATGGTAAACTCCTTTGTGGGGTCTATGGACAGAGGCTGTCAAACCTGCTTACCACCATGGTTTCCTGGTCTCTTCATTTCCAGCTCCTGAGAATTGTCCCTGCTGCCTTGAAAGTGCAGTCAAATATACATGTGTGTATATATATATATATATATAATTAAAAAGAAAAAAGCTTAAAAATTACTGTACTCAGGCTGGGCACGGTGGCTTATGCCTGTAATCCCAGAAATTTGGGAGGCCAAGGTGGGCGGATCATTTGAGGTCAGAGGTTCCAGACCAGCCTGGCCAACACGATGAAACCCTGTCTCTACTAAAAATACAAAAATTAGCCGGGTGTGGTTGTGGGCGCCTGCAGTCCCAGCTACTCGGCAGGCTGAGGCAGGAGAATCGCTGAAACCTGGGAGGTGGAGGTTTCAGTGAGTCGAGATCACGTCAGTGCACTCCAGCCTGGGTGACAGAATGAGACTCCATCTCGGGAAAAAAAAAAAAAAAAAATATATATATATATATATATAGTATTCAATATTTTTAGATGTTTTATTTAGCATTGCATTAGCAGGATATCTGCTCCACCTTATTAGTGGAAAAGGTAGTTTTCTCCCATATTCAAAAATCACTTACCCTTAGGAAAAAATATTTCACAAAAAAAGAAATATTATCATAACCGGAAAAAAAAATTGGCTGGAAGTTACCGAACCCAGATCTATAAATGTTGCTTACATCTTGGACTGCTCTAGAAACCCAGACGTGGTAACAGGGATGCCTGAATTAGGCTGCATTCTATTTAGGCAACTTTATCTTATATAATTTCACATATGTATCTTTATCTTTGCCTCCCTAATGTGAATTGTATTCTAGCATTGATGTAATTATATGAGCCAAATGGAAGACTAGTTAAGAAATATACAGGATCAGGCCAGGGAGGGTGGCTTATGCCTGCAATCCCAGCATTTTCAGAGGCTGAGGCAGGTGGATCGCTTGAATTTCGGAATTTGAGACCAGCCTGGGCAACATGGCAAGACCCTGTCTCTACAAAAACACAAAAATTAGCTAGGGCTGGGCGTGGTTGCTTATGCTTGTAATTCCAACATTTTGAGAGGCCGAGGCAGGTGGATCACTTGAGGTCAGGAATTCAAGACCAGCCTGACCAATATGGTGAAACCCGATCTCTATCAAAAATACAAAAATTAGCCTGGCATGGTGGCATGCGCCTGTAATCTCAGCTACTCAGGAGGTTGAGGCACGAGAATGGCTTGAACCCTAAAGGCAGAGATTGAAGTGAGCCAAGATCGTGGCACTGCACTCCAGCCTGGGTGACAGAGCGAGACTCCGTCTAAAAAATAATTAGCTGGGCATGGAGGTGCATGCCTATAGTCACAGTTACTCAGGAAGCTGAGGCAGGAGGACCCATTGAGCCCAGGAGGTTAATGCTGCAGTGATTCAAAAATCACACCACTGCACTCCAGCCTGGTCAACAGAACGAGACTGTGTCTAGGAAGGAAGGAAGGAAGGAAGGAAGGAAGGAAGGAAGGAAGGAAGGAAAAGAAATATACAGAATGAAAGAAGGAAATGTTATTAGTAAGAGAGTGAATTGTGTTGGGTGGTTTGGAGATCCCTGGTGTGTTTGATGTCACCGTGATGTAAACGATGAACATCTGGATGGTGAGTGTGCTAAGCAGGTCAGGCCTACTCTTCGCCAAATGCCACTGTCTCCTAGAAGAATGATTTGCGTGGAATTACTGGTGTGTGATTGTCCCACCACAGCACACACCCTGTGACCCTGTGGTTGCCTAGGCATGGAGAGCCACCTTGTTAAGCACACCCCTCAATTTCCATAGCACACATTTACCTAAATAGCTAGTTCTCAAAACCTGGACGATTGACCTTGCAAAAACAGAAACTCTTCAAGCATAGAAATAGCAGTGGAGTTCTCAAACACAGCACTAACTTTTCTGATAAAAGGCTACTTTCTCTTGGCTGCTGAGAACATTTGCTTAAGTGCAGTGGCGGGACCTTGGGGGAACGTTTCCAATACTTGTGGTTCATTGGATCGGCTCCCTTCAATCTTAAGTGACTCAGTGTGTGTGTGTGTGTATGTATGTGTGGCCATTTTCATGCCATCCTCCCTGTCAGCTTTGGCAAAAATCTTATGCTAAGTAATAGCATAAGATTATGCTTTGATGTCACATATCTTGGGTTAAAATCCCAGTTCTGACACTTACCACCTACATGAACTTCAAGAATTACTTAACCCCTCTGAGCTCAGCTGCCTCAAAGAAAAACCGTGGATAATAATCGTGCACACCTCCTGTGAGGACAAGGCAAAACATATAACACATTTCTTGGCACGTGTCAAGCGCTCAGGAAATGTAAGCTCCTGGCTTGATGGGTGGTGGTGTTAGGAAGGGCAGAACAACTGTGGAAAAAATAAGCAAGAGAAAATGCCCCAGGCTTTGGCTTCACTTGGCCTAGCACTGTTTTGTTTTGCTTTTTCTCCCTCCTAATTAATTCCTTGTACAAAGCACAGGATGTACGGCTGTCCTGTATCCTGCTTATATCCTGGTTCCGCCGCTTACTAGTGACCTTAGAAAAGCAGATTGCTTGGATGGGTATATGGTAACACATCTCTTGGCTTCATGCATAAAAGTTTGTATCCCACTCACATAAAGTTGGTTGTGGGTGCAAGGAAGCTGCCTGCTTTCCAGTGGCTAAGCAGCATGCGCTGTTCACCTTATTCAGCTCCCACCTCCAGGTCCCCAGGATTGCCTCGACAGAGGCGCCCACAACCCATCTCCCTATGTCCATACATTACTTTTTATTTTTTATTTATTTTTTACTATTTATTTATTTTTTAAGACTGAGTATTGCTCTGTCGCCCAGGCTGGAGTACAGTGGCACGAACTCAGCTCACTGCAACCTCCTCCTCTCAGGTTCAAGTGATTCTCCTGCCTCAGCCTCCTGAGCAGCTGGGATTACAGGTGTGCACCACCACATCTGGCTAACTTTTGTATTTGTAGTAGAGACGGGGTTTCACCATGTTGGTCAGGCTGGTCTTGAACTCCTGACCTCGTGATGCGCCCACCTCAGCCTCCCAAAGTGCTGGGATTACAGGCATGAGCCACCGTGCTTGATCCCACTTTTTAAAAAAATATTTATTATTATTATTATTAGAGACAGGGTCTCACTCTATCACACAGGCTTGCATGCATGGTGTGATCTTGGCTTACTGCAACCTTGACTGCCCAGGCTCAAGCAAACCTCCCATCTCAGCCTCCCAAGTAGTTGGGGCCACAGGCACGCACCACCACACCCAGCTAATTTAAATTTTTTTTTTGGTAGAAATGGGGGTCTCACTATATTTCTCAGGCTAATCTCAAACTGCTGGCTTCAAGCAATCCTTCCTCCTTAGCCTCCCAAAGTGCTGGGATTATAGGCGTGCATTACCACACACAGCTCATCACTTTTTCTTGTAGCCTATTGGCCAGAATTAGTCATACAGTGCCCCTTCTCTCAGGGCTGGGATGGAGGCATGGGGGCATTGTAACAGGTGAGCATTACTGCCTCTACCACAAAAATATCTTAGCCTCTTTTTGCCTCATTTTCCTTATCTGTGAAATGGAAATAATACCTCTCAGGGTTGCTAAGAGGAATGATGGCACATATAGAGGATTAATAATATATTTGTCATGGTCCTGGCAAGAAACAGATGGCACACTGACAAGAATTTATTGTTACTAGAAGATGGTGGGACTAGGTACAGAGGTGTGGGCAGAGTTAAGGGAACCATTGCTGGATGGTGTCCAAGGTTGGATTGAAGCCCAGCTGGAAACCAGAGGGCAGGGGAGCCTGGGAGATATATTTTGTAGAGGTCAGGCCCCCAGGCGCAGAGCAGATCTGAGTGGAGTCGGGGAATAACCAGCACAGTACGTAAAACCAACCAGCATGGTCCATGACACTGACCAGCAGGGTACATGACACCAGCACAGTACATAATACCGCCTAGCACACCACAGGAATACTGACCAGCATGGTACATGATGCTGACCAGCTCAGTACACAATGGCAACCAGTGTGGTACACGATGCCGACCAGCACAGGCCATGATACCAACCAGCACAGTACATGTTACTGATCCGCATGGTACATGACATTGACCAGCATCGTCCATGATACTGACCAGTAGGGTCCATGATACGTACTGACCAGCATGGTACATGATACTGACCAGCATGGAGCATGATACTGACCAACATGATCCATGGTACTGACCAGCATGGTACATGATACTGGACACGCTCAACTTTTAGTTAAATCTGAAAAGCTTGCAATTTGTTGAGCCTGTAGAGTGTTGGAGACTTGCCCCACGCCACATTGGTCTGGCTTCATTCTCAAACTTTCCTTTGCCCTTCACTGAAGCAGCTAGCAGAAACGGCTGTTACTGCAGACCTCAAGTTGTAGCATACATCTGGACGGCCATGTCTGTGACAAATGCCCCAGGAATCACACATTTGTCCAGTGATGACACTTTGGCCCCTCATTCTTCTTTGTATCTACAGAGCTATTGAGTCTCCACCTTAACACATGTGGCTCCCTGACACTTGCCTGAGAAGAATGAGGCTTGATTAGGAGTTCTAGGATCTCAAGCCCATAGCCACAGTCTCCAGCTCCTCTTGCCTGTGCTATTGTAACAGCCTGGTCTTGACTCCATGCTCACTCCATTCTAACAGCATTTCTCTCATTTTAAAGAACATTTAACCCTTTCCTCTTTCACAGAGAAAAAAGTCCAAACTCCTTAGTCTGTTCTGCATAGCTACCGTTCCTTCTCACCTCCCCAACACCCTCTACCCAAAACATATTCCAGCCACATCTAGGTATTCACAATTTCCTCTATCTTCCCTCTCTGAATCTGCAGATGGAAAACAGCTGCTGCCACCGGTGGTTGCTTGCTGAAGTCCTTTCCTTTAGGGCCATGTCAGTGCCAACCTGTGTCAAACTCCCTTTCTCGATTCTCCTAGGAGGAAAAGAGAATCCCTTTTTAACTTTTGTGTTCTGATAGGATTGTTGTCTGCCTGATGCTTGTAATTTATTTATGTGTTTGTGTCTTTTGCAGGTCACAAGCATCACTCAAACTGTCTTCATTTCTAAAGCTTTCTCGTGGTGCTTAGCATGGTATTTTGTAGGCAGTAGATATTTTTCAAAAATAACTCCCATCAGAGTTGGGAAAAGGGAAAGCTCCATTGCTCAGTCTTTAATTTAGATAAACCTCTTTTTTGAATTTTAGAACTTCAAACTTCTACCTGTAGAGGGATGTGGAACCATAAGGAGGCATAGCGTGGGAGACACGATAGGTTTATGAAGCAGGTAGGTTTCCTTGCCGCCCTTGTGTGAATCCTTAGAAGAATGTGAAGAGAGCTGTGCTGGCTTTACTGTGCGTTACAGGTCAGGTGCTGGGAGGTGGCCCCTGCCTTTTGCTTTGTACAACAAAGACAACAGATTCTTGCTGATGGCTTTGTGACCTTTGGTGTCAAACTCAGTGTGGGGCGTGGAGACTGAAGATCTGGCTCTCCCTAAGGTGCCTGTCAAGAGGGACTGGTGGAGATTCTCACCAGGAAGTTTACATACACAGAACTCCCAGCAGGAAAGGGTGAGCTGCCAGGATCTCTGCTTACCTCCCGTGAGCCTTGCAGTCAACAATTTATTTGCAAAAATGTCATCTTTATTGCTTAGTTGCTCAGGAGGCTTGGCTTCCCTCCAATGCAGTGTGGAAGATGTGGGTCGCCCCCTTCACTGAGATGGGCTTCAAAGCCTCAGCCCCTGTGGCTCTGCTCTCTCATGGGCTCTGGGAAATTGCTGGTTATTTCCTGTTCCCCTGACCTGCCCCCTGCTGCTGCCCCAGAACATGAGGAGACTGCTCCTCCCTGTCTCTCTCTTCTTTAAGCAGCAGCTTAGAAATAATATCCTGTGTTTGTGAAGCATGCACCAGCAAGACTCCCAACGCCCTCCACAAACATCAGCTCATCGTGACTGCGCTTGCGTTTTTCTCACCATGTCATGGCAAGGAGGTAGCAGAAAGGCTACAGTGTTGGTGGGGTAGGGGGAATTGTATCTGGAATATAAAATAGGAGTTAAAAATGGAAAAGGTCCGAAAGCCCAAGCTCCTGGTTTCAGAATAAAGTTCATTCTGGAATTTTTCCTTCTTTTAGATTCTGATACTTGGGCCACTGTCTTAGTGACATTTCAGTACAGTGTAACTTCTTGATAGCACTGCAGGGGAGGGCAGGTTCACTGTGTTTTGTTAGTCTGCTGATACAGACCAAGCATCCTTAATCTGAAAATCCAGAATCCAAAACTTCTTGGGCACCAACATGCTGCCACAAGTAGAAAATTCCACACCTGAGCTCATGTGAGGGGTCGCAGTCAAAAGTCAAGTGCACAACACACAGTTTATTTATCATCCCATCTGGGAGGAAAAAGATCCTTCAGACCCTCCTAGCCCCCTTGTGCTGTAATATATGTTCAGTGTACATATCCGGTTTCCCCCACATAGCCATATCCACAAAGGGTGAGAAAATGGCACATGTGCAGGCTGGATGCAGGTCAGGCTGGATGCCAAGACCTGCATGCATTATTCACTGTGTTTTTTTTGCTTATTCTCTGGTCTGTGGTGCAAAGATATTGTTGAAAATGTTAAAAGGGCTGCAGACACCTTTGTGGGTAACAGTGATAACAGAAAGCATTTCTGTTTACCTGTAGCACAGAAAGTCAAGCTGTTGGAGAAACCAGAAGTGATGTGTGAAGTGTCTTTCAGAAGAGATAGTGTCAGAATGGACACCATATACGACCCAAGGAAACGGAAGGATAAACTGTTGAAGTTCTATGCAGAAAGTGATGAAAATAAGTTAACGATAAATAGAAAAACAGTGCTTAAGGCTAAAAATGAAGATCTCGATCATGTTTTGAAAGAATGAATTGGGAAGTTGGGCGCGGTGGCTCATGCCTGTAATCCCAACACTTTGGGAGGCCAAGGCAGGTGGATCACAAGGTCAGGAGATTGAGACCATCCTGGCTAACACAGTGAAACCCCATCTCTACTAAAAATATAAAAAATTAGCTGGGCATGGTGGCAGGCACCTGTAGTCCCAGCTACTTGGAAGGCTGAGGCAAGAGAATGGCATGAACCTGGGAGGCGGAGCTTGCAGTGAGCTGAGATCACGCCACTGCACTCCAACCTAGGCGACAGAGTGAGACTCTGTCTAAGAAGGAAGGGAGGAAGGGAGGGAGGGAGGGAGGGAAAAAGGAAGGAGAGAGAGAGAGAGAGAATTCAGGCAGGGCACAGTGGCTCACGCCTGTAATCCCAGCACTTTGGGAGGCCAAGGCAGGCAGATCACAGGGTCAGGAGTTCAAGACCAGCCTTGCCAACATAGTGAAAACCAACCTCTACTAAAAATATAAAAATTAGCTGGGCATGGTGGCACACGCCTGTAGTCCCAACTGCTCAGGAGGCTGAGGCACGAGAATCACTTGAACCTGGGAGGCAGAGGTTGCAGTGAGCCAAGATCACACCACTGCACTACAGCTTGGGTGACAGAGTGAGACTTGGTCTCAAAAAAATAAAAGTGGACCCATCATGTAGCAATGAACACCTGTTACTTAATGGTATGCTGATTGTGAAACAAGCAAAGATCTATAACTTTGAACTGGCAATTGAAGGGAACTGTGAATATTCAACAGGCTGGTTGCAGAAATTTAAGATACAGCATTAAAGTTTTTGAAAATGTGTGGTGACAGAGAATCTGATGATCACAAAGCAGCAGAAAAATTCATTGATGAGTTTGCCACGGTTGCTGATCACAGTGTTGCTGATCACATCATCACAGTGTTGCTGATGAAAGTCTGATGCCAGAACAAGTCTGTAATGCTGATGAAACATCACTGTTTTGGCATAATTATCCAGAAAGAGACTGACAAAAACTCATGAGGCAGCCCCCAAGTATTAAGGATGCTAAGGACAGAGCAAGTGTGCTGGGCTGTGCTAATGCAGCAGGCGTGCATAAGGGTCAACTTGCTGCGATGGGCAAAAGCTTGTGTCCTCACTGTTTTCAAGGAGTGAATTTCTTACCAGTCTGTTATTATGATGACAAAAAGGCATAGGTCACAGGGACATCTTTTCTCATTGGTTTCACAAACATTTTTGTACCAGCAGCTCATGCTCACTGCAGGGAAGCTAGACTGGATGACAACTGCAAGACTTTGTAATTCATTGACAACTGTTCTGCTCCTTTCCCAGCTGAAATTCTCACCAAAAATGTTTATGCTGTGTACTTTTCCCCAAATGTGACTTAATTAATTCAGCCGTGTGACCAGGGTATCCTTAGATCAATGAAGAATAAATATAAAAACACTTTCTTGAACAGCATGCTGGCAGCAGTGACTAGAGGTGTGGGTACGGAAGGTCTTCAAAAGGAGTTTAGCATGGGGATGCTGTATAAGCTGCTTCCAATGCCTGGAACCCAGCCATTAGATAGTTGTGCACACCTGGCAGGAAACCTCTGGCCTGAGACTATGTTCAGTGATGATGATGAACAAGGTGGTGACTTTGAAGGATTCTGTATGTCAAGTCAAAAAAAATGATGTCTAATCTCCTTACAGACGAAAAAAATATGTATCCCCAGAGTCCGTTCATAAGCTGGAATAAGTCGATGTTGAAGGAGTTTTTAACATCAATAATGAGACTTCCATCATTCATTAATTGACCAATGGTGAAATTGCTGAAATGGTCTGAATCCAGGTGATCATGGTAACAGTGATGAGGAAGATAATATTGTTAACACTGCAGAAAAAGTGCCTCTTCAGATGATGAAAACGTGCGCTGGGTTTATTAAAGGACTAGAGCAGTGCAGATTCATAACAGAACAAGAAATCATCATACAGTTTATAAAATCAAAGGGAGACATCTAAGACAAAAGCTGTTAATGAGGCAGATGACTCTGGAGGAAACATTTTAAAAAGCCACCCAGTAGAACGCCTCCTCATTCCTAGAGAACCCACTTCCTGGTCCCTCAAGTGCTTCTGATGTTTCTTCTCACCTAAAAAATAAAATACAGGCCAGGCATGGTGGCTCATGCCTGTATATCCCAGCACTTTGGGAGGCTGAGGTGGGCGGATCACGAGGTCAGGAGTTTGAGACCAGCCTAGCCAATATAGTGAAATGTCGTTTCTACTAAAAATACAAAAATTAGCTGGGCGTCGTGGTGCACCTGTAGTCCCGCTACTTGGGAGGCTGAGGCAGGAGAATAGCTTGAACCCAGGAGGCAAAGGTTGCAGTGACCCGAGACCACGCCATTGCACTCCAGCCTGGGTGACAAACAAACAAACAAATAAAAAAACAAAAAACAGTAACCTTTGAATCAAATGTAGCACAGTAGGAGGAGGCTGACACCTGCCTCTGTTTGCCATTGCTGTTGTCTCACAGCTGATGTAGGTGTTCTGTGGATGCTACTGTGCTGCTTAGTTACCTAGAACACATTATTTTTCACTGTATTAATAGTTTATCATTTTTTTCTAAATATTTATGTATGGATAAGTGTAAAAACATGATTGCTTATCAGTAGCATATAAATTCAGAGTCAGACATGATGGTGATGCTGAACAACCACAGACCGGGGGGTCCACATGGGGGTAGAAATAGCGACCCCTTTGATTCTGTCAGTTCTGTGTACACAGTCTTTGTTTCATGGACAAAATTATTAAAAATATTGTATAAAATGGGCCAGGCACAGTGGCTCTGTAATCCCAGCACTTTGGGAGGCCGAGGACGGCAGATCACCTGAGGTTAGAAGTTCAAGACCAGCCTGACCAACATGGTGAAACCCCGTCTCTACTAAAAATATGAAAAAAATTAGCGGGGCATGGTGGTGGGTGTCTGTAATCCCAGCTACTCGGGAGGCTGAGGCAGGAGAATCACTTGAACCTGGGAGGCAGAGGTTGCAGTGAGCTGAGATCCTGCCTCTACACTCTAGCCTGGGCAACAGAGCCAGAGTCTGTCTCCAAAAAAAAAAAAAAAATTGTATAAAATTACCTTCAGGCTATGTGTATAATGTGAATATGAAACATAAGTAAATTTCGTGTTTAGAGTTGGGTCCCATCCCTAAGATATGTCATTATGTATATGGAAATATTCCAAAATCTGAAAAAGTTTATGTATTAATCTGTTCTCATCCTGCTAACAAAGACGTACCTGAGACTGGGTAATTTATAAGAAAAGGTTTAATGGACTCACAGTTTCATGTGGCTGGGGAGGCCTCACAATCATGGCAGAAGGTGAAAGGCACATGTCACATTGTGGCAGGGAAGAGAGAATGAGAGCCAAGTGAAAGGGGTTTCCCCTTATAAAACCACCAGATCTCGTGAGACTTATTCACTACCACAAGAACAATATGGTGGAAACTGCCCCCATGATTCAATTATCTCCCACAGGGTCCCTCCCACAACACATGAGAATCATGGGAGCTACAATTCAGGATGAGATTTGGGTGGGGACATAGCCAAACCATATCTGTCCATAATCTGAAACACTCTGGTCCTGTGCATTTTGGATAAGGGATGCTCAACCTGTATTGGTGAAAACATGACCTGATTTTTTGTAGAACAGACTGCATGCAGTTAGGAAATCTGTTGTACTTGTGACTCATCTGGAGGAATTAAGCGCCTACTAGTTTAAATACATTAACTCATGGGCCTTTCTAATACGCTACCCATTTTATGGATAAAAACTGAGGTCTGGAAGATGAGCCAGATCTCTGAGTCCACAACTCTTTGCCGTGGACCATGGTCCTCTGTTTTCCTGAATTTGATAGGTATGTGAGAGTTAGGCTTGGAGACCACAAAGGTTTCCATCCATTTCCCCACCTTGATTGCTTGTTTCTGGGCCTGGAAATAGTGGAGTGGATGTGTCCAGCTTCTAACTGCTGTGCCTCTGCCTTCTACCTTGGCCTGGCAACTTTGAGTGTCTCTAAAGATCAATCCAGGCTTGGCACAGTGGCTTATGCTTATAATCCCAGCATTTGGGAGAATCGCTTGAATCCAGGTGTTAGAGACCAGCCTGTGCAACATAGCAAGACCTCATCTCTACAAAACATTTTTAAAATATTAGCCAGGCATGGTGGCACACACCTGCAGTCCTAGCTACTTGGGAGGATAAAGTGAGAGGATCGCTTGAGCCCAGCAGGTTAAGGCTGCAGTGAGCTATGATCACACCACTGCACTCCAGCCTGGGTGACAGAGTGAGACCCTATCTCTTAAAAAAAAAAAAAACAACCCAGACTTTTTTTTTGTTTTATTTTTGAGATGAAATCTCATTCTGTCCCCCAGGCTGGAGTGTAGTGGCATGATCTCAGCTCACTGCAACATCTGCCTACCGGCATCAAGCGATTCTCCTTCTTCAGTCTCCCGAGTAGCTGAGATTACAGGCGCCTGCCACCACACCCAGCTAATTTTTATATTTTTAGTAGAGACGGGGTTTTGCCATGTTGGCTGGGCTGGTATCGAACTCCCGACCTCAAGTGATCCACCCGCCTCAGCCTCCCAAAATGCTGGAATCACAGGCATGAGCTACCACATCCAGCCCCAGACTTCAATTCTCTTCCTTCAGCCTTCATTCACCCTCTATGGACTTATCCAGTATTAGAACTTAGACCTAGAAGTTCACCCGGATCTTATCTCAAACTCTAATCTGTTCCGCTCAGCAGAGCCAGATAAATACTATTAAGGGTAAGCACTCAGCCCACCACACACACCTGCACAAAACAGGAGACTGGCGCCCTCCTAACATGTCCCCAAATAAGGAAACTCTTCAGCCTTCAGCACTGCATGATATAACCTATCTAGCCAAAGCTTAATTCCCACTGCTCCTTTATAGCCTGTCCTCACATTCCAACTGGGATTCTTGCTAGTAATGCAAAATGCTGCAAACCTTCCCAGTGCAGGTGGGTATTCATCTGCAGTTTCCTCTCCATAAAATGCCCTCTCCAGTCACCCTTTCCACTGAGTTAACACTATGCTTTCTTCAAAGCCTATTTCAAGCACCACTTCCTTCAGGAAATCCCCCTGATGCCACAATTCTATACACTTGCTTCAATCCCCCAAATCATGTTTCTCATATGGAATTCATCTTATATCATCCTATCACATAATTCTTTTTGTCTTATTCAAATGCTACTTCTTTTGCAAATTCCTAAAAAATGAGTCTGTGCTTCCTTTCTTTTTTATTTTTCCACAGTACATATTGTGGTATTGACACATAATAGATGCTAAATAGATGTTTGTTGATTGCATGGATGACTATTTATTTGCACTACTGGGTGCTCAATAAATATTTGTTGAATCTGGTTTGCCAGTGATCCCCAACGTGACTTTTAGTTGTGGCTTCTCCATCAAACCTCCAGTTTTGTATTCCACATGTCTTCAATAATGTATATGGAAAGGGCTTACCTTACCTGAAATAGAGCAGATCAAAAACCCTGCCCGACCCCAATCCCAGTTTCATTACTTTTGTCCTTTGCCTCACAAATCCTCCCAGCCTGTGTCTTCATCAGTTACTTCACACGGGGCTCGATGTGCATCAGAAACCTGATGGGGCAGCCAAGTTCCCAGCACCTGACATTCATGGATTAATCAATATCACAAAATTATAGTTTGTCAGAGCTAAAAGTGATCTCGGTCCAACCCTTTCATTACAGATGAAGAAACCAAGCTCCCGAGGGATTTGCACGGAACTCGCAGCGGAACTATTAATATCGCAACACTCCAGTCTTCTCCCTCTTGGCCCCGGCTGCCCTGTCCTCATTAGACTTGACGTGGCCTTTCCAGGCTCTGTTGTTTTCCCAGGTGCTCCAGGTGGTTACTTTCCAAGTTGCTGCATGCTTCAATGTCTCTGTTTTCCGGGAGTGAGATTTCCCACGGAGTGAGATTTGGCAGCACAGGCCTTCAGAATCTGTGGCACAGGGCTTAGAAAAAGCCACTGCCTTTCCCAGAGAATTCTGCTATAATGTAAATCTCATTAATCCCCAGGGTCTGATGAGCCTGTTTCTCTAGAAGCTTCCAGCAGTTTGCTGGTAGGAACTTTCCATTACTAATCTAGCAGCCAACTCATAGTCTCTTCATCTTCTCTAACGTCCCCAACCACGCTAAAGATAACCTAGGATACTTTGGGGCTTTGAATCGTTAATCAATTCAAAAGGATAATTTTAGAGCATGATTAGAAATAAGTGAAAGTCCACGGAACGTGATTTGAACCAGACAATATGCACTTGGGCTAAATCATCTAAGCTCACAGACGGCTCACAGAGTGACACTGATTGGGAATTACTCATGTACATCTGGTCGGCTGAGCTAAAAAGGGCCAGAGAGTCCTTCCGGCTGGCTCTCCTCCCTCCCAGGCCGGGGAATGGGAGAGGAATACAATTTTTAGAGCACTTGCTGTACACTTTAGATAGCTGAACTCACTGAATGTAATCCTCTCAATAACCATGTGTGGTAGTCTCCTTATTTTTATAAATAAGAGAACCTCCACAAGGCCAGGCATGGTGGCTCACACCTGTAATGCCAGCGTTTTGCAAGGCCAAGGCAGGAGGATTACTTGAGGCCAGGAGTTCAAGACCAGTTTGGGCAACATAGCGAGACCCCTATCTCTACCAAAATTTTAAAAATTTAGCTAAGTGTCGTGGCTCACGTCTGTAATCTTAGCACTTTTTGAGGCCAAGGCGGGAGGATCACTTGAGCCCAGGAGCTCAAGTGAGCCCAAGGCTGTAGTGAGCTATGACCACATCACTGCCCTCCAGCCTGGGTGAAAGAGCAAGACTCCATCTCAGAAAAACAAAAACCAAAAAACAGACGCACAAAAAAATGCAGTTGTTCTTCAGGCTGACTACCCTGGAAGCAGAGCCAGGCTTCCAGCCCAGTTCTGTCTCTGGCTCCAAAGACTTCATGTTTTTTACTTCACCAGTGGTTTTCTTTCTTCCTGCTTGCCTTTCTTCCTCCTTTCTATTTCCTTTCTTTCTTCCTTTCCTTCCTCCCTTCCTGCTTCCCTTTCTGAGAAGCCAAATGCTTTTTTTGCAACTGAAATGATGCACAAATCTGAATATATGAAACATATAAGACCAGAGCTGCTTTGCTTTGTTTACAATAGAGAAAGACTAGAAACACCCAAGTGTCCACCAACAGGTGAATAAATAAACTGTGGTCTCTCCATACCATGGAGCACAACTTGGCAATAAAAAGGAATGGAAGTCTGTGGCATGCAGGCCGCACATGCATCTCAGAGTGATTATGCCGAGTGAAAGAAGCCAGATATGAAAGAATCCACGCTGTAGAATCCACTTACATGAAAGCCTAGAAGAGGCGAAACCAATCTCTAGTGACAGAAAGCAGGTCAGGAGATGTCTGGGGCAGGGGTTGTGAAGTGACTGAGGGGCCTTTTGGGGGGTGATGGAAATGGTTCTGTGTGTCAACTGTTGTGATTGTGTATTCATTTGTCAAAACTCATTGAACTGCAAACTTAAAATTAGTACATTTTGTGTGTGTGTGTGTGTGTGTATAAATTATCCCTCAATAATGATGGTTTTTTTTTTTTCAAAGGGTGGGAGCCGGGAGAGGGCTGCTTTAATTCAGGAAGGGATACCCCACTCCACCTCCACCCTGTAATGATCTTTTGACCCCCAAAGGGACCCTGGGACTGCTCTATGAAAATTACAACTTCAGGAACCCATTTAATCACACCAAGCTGTGTCATGCAGCCATAAATATCGCCCAGACAGTTCAGGCTTCGTAAAGGACACAGGATCTGTTTTACAGTAAACCGCTTCAACAATTTTTTTTTTTTTTTTTTTTTTTTGAGAGGGACTTTCTCTCTTGTTGCCCAGGCTGGAGTGCAGTGGCGCCCTCTTGGCTCACTGCACCTTTGCCTCCTGAGTAGCTGGGATTACCGGCACATGCCGCCACGCCCAGCTAATTTTTTGTATCTTTAGTAAAGATGGGGCTTCACCAAGTTGGCCAGGCCGGTCTCGAACTCCCTACTTCAGGCTCTCCACCTGCCTCGGCCTCCCAAAGTTCTGGGATTACAGGTGTGAGTCACCACACCTGGCCAAGTAAACTGCTTCAATATTCTTACTGAGAGTGCACATTTTCAACTAAAGCAGCCGCAAGCCTATTGTTGGCAAAAGAGGCTTCCGATCCAGTTTTAGTCTCTGTGCTGTAAAAAGAATGTTAACGCAATTAGGAGCTGATCAACAAAACCAGGAGCTTTATAAATGTGCTTGTGATGTGTGTGATGTGTGTGTGTGTGCATGTGTATGTGTGTCTCCAGTAGGCATACATTTGCTTTGCAAAACCTCGATGCAGGAAACATCATGTTTTATTTTCCTAAATCAAATAACACCTCTCTCTCAGCCAGCACTGCCCAGAGCAGGGGATGGTCAGTGCACTTCCATTGCCTTGGCCATGCAGGAGTCCTGAGGTGTTATTAGTCCAGAGGACATGAGGAAGTGACTCTGGCCTTGAGTCTACCCTGGCCACAGCTAGGCGTGCACTACTCAACCTCTAAGCCCCTTCCAAAGGTCTGCTGTGATCTCAGGCTGCAGCATGGGGACTGTGAACCAGACCCCCTACTATGCCACCCTCTTAGGCAACCTTGAAATTTTGTCCCCCATGGTGGGCTGTGTGCAATGGGCTTGGTCACTGTCACCTCCAGTGGTTCCCAGCACTGCCCCTTCTCTCTCTCTATTGAGGGCGAGGAGTCTCACTTATTCACTTTCCACCCTCTCCATCTCCCTCCCCCAACCAAGCCACTTTTATCTCCTCTGAACCTTGTCTAGGGCAATCCACCTTAATCACCCAGTGGGCCTGAAACTGCAGCCCTGGCAAGGTGGGGCAGGGGGCCAGGAGCGGAGTGGAAAGGGTGGGAGCTGGGAGAGAACAGCACAGCTCATTCTTGCTCTCTGTGGGGACAGGGAAAGATGTTTTTAATCTTCCTGGGTGAATCCACGGCAGGAAAAGAAAGCTGAGTCAAAAATTAGTCTAGTAATAGCTCAACCAATGGTGTATGAGAGTTTGTATTTATATTTATGTAAGATCCATGAGTTTAAAAACGGTGTTTATCTCATGCACATCTGTATCCCCGGCACTCAGCTTGGAACAGTATAGGTGATTGATTAAATATTGGACAAATGAATTGTGGATGAAGGAATGAGTGGATGAATACAGGTGGTAAGACACACACCTCATGGAATCAGTCACCCCCCTGCTGGGAAGTGGAATTCAGTGGGGGGGATCACTTACTGCTATTTATATTTCTCTGCTGTTTGCATTGCATAGAACTGTTTTTAGTAAATACGATGTTTATATAACTTGCATTAAAAACTTTTCAGGCCAGGTGCGGTGGCTCATGCCTGTAATCCCAACACTTTGGGAGGCTTCAGGCAGGCAGATGGCTTGAGTCTAGGAGTTTGAGACCAGCTTGGGCAACATGGCAAAAACTCTTCTCTATAAAAAATACAAAACATTAACTGGGCGTGGTAGTGTGCACCTGTAATCCCATATAAAGTTTTATTATAATATTGCTATAAGAGAGAAGCTGTCTGGCAGTCATAATTCACATGTGTTAGGGCTATATTATTGGATAAGAATTTTTTTTTTTTTACAGATGGGATCTCACTGTGATTGCCCATGCTGGAGTGTAGTGGGTATTCACAGGCAGATCATAACAACTGCAACCTTGAATTCCTGGCCTCAAGCTATCAAACTCCTGGCCTCTGCTTCCCGTGTAGCTGGGACTACAGGTGCGCACTACTGCATCCAGGAATAAAATGTTAAGATAATTAATATGAGGCCAGATACAGAAAGGTCAGCGTATTTGGTTTCCAGAACCTCCGTGTGTGACTGACAGCAAGTAGATGACGGCTTTCTCAGCACACGTCTTTCTAAATCCAATGAGAAAATTTCTTAAGCATTTTATCAGGAATAAATGATATTCCCAGAAGGAGATTTGAATTATATCAAGCAAAAAGGTTCTGTCCCAGACCGCTTGAGAACAACTTTTCTTACACATTTGTGAAGTTGTTCTCACCCTGCCAGAGTTCACAAAGAGAAGAGAAGAATAAGCAAACTAAAATTCACACAAATCAAACCATACACAGCATAGGGGCCTCCTAGATGCCATAGGTGCTTAGAAAGGCATTTTCTTGAAAGCACTTTATTTCCTGTTAATTTGTTGGACTGTTGTAAAAGAAAGATCTTTAGTTTCTCTGCAAGAAACATAAGCACTAATTAAGTGCCATGCTGGAGATCCAGGAAGAGAGACTCGGCTGGTCACCAAGACACAGTGGAGCAGCAGCTCTCCCCCAGAGCTTGTAGAATGACCCAAGGAACTTTATGTGGGGCAGCAGGACTGTAACTCAGCCAATGAGACCAGGATCTCTGGACATGGATCCAAGCATCTCATGTTTTTAAAGTTCTACATCAGTGGTCCTCAGACCTCAGCAAGCATCGGAATTGCCTGGAGGGCTTTGCAAGCACGGATGGCTGGGCACACTCCCAGAGTTTCTGATTCAGCAGGTTCAGGGGCAGCCAAGAATCTGCATTTCTAACGAGTTCCCAGGTGATGCTGCCCTAGAAGATTCTAACATGCGCACAAAGTCAAGAACTGGCTCAAGGGGTAGTTCTCTACTTCAGCTTCCACACTGGAATCACCTAGGTGCTTGTCAAAACCATCAGCCCTGACTCATAACTAAAATGTAAAACGAGATGTGACATTATTTGTTTATACCCTGAGTAGTTTTCACTGAAATTGAACTGAACTTGTCAAAGAACAAAAAAGAAGAAAAGAAAAGCCTATCCCATTGTTACTCATGCTTGAACATTCCACACAGGGTGTTTATGGAAATGGGAAGGGCCAGTTAGCAGGGAAGGAGTGTTCCTGGGGGCAGAATTAGCAGAGGGTCTGGGGCAGCTGGATGGGTTTATGGATGGCCCAAGGGTAAGCTAAGTGTCTGTGCTTTGCTGAGCAAGGTGAGAGTCTTGGCTGACATTCCCCACCGTTTGTGAACAGAACACGCAGGGCCAGGACTGGCAGAGGAAAGTAAGTTGCCCATTGTGGGCTCAAATTGACCTGGGTGCCCCCAGATTCAGTAATTTATAAAATAAATATATTTTCAATTTTTAAAAAGAGACTGAGTCACCCAGGCTGGAGTGCAGTGGTACAATCATGGTACACTGCAGCCTCGACCTTTTGTGCTCAAGGGATCCTCCTGCCTCAGCCTCCTGATCAGCTGGGACTACAGGTGACACCCTCCTGCAAAACTTTTAATTTTGAATTAATTATAGACTTACGGGAAACTGCAACATTGGTATACCCAACTTCCCCCAATGATGACATCTTATAGTATAAAATCAAAACCAGGAAATTGACATCAGGACATTACTGTTAACTAGACTGTAGATGGCCATTTTTTAAACCTGTATTCATTTGTAATGTGTGATATGTGTGTGTGTGTGTGTGTGTGCATGCATATAGTGAATGCAACTGAAGACAAATATTTTAATGCAGTATTTTTTTTTTTTTGAGACAGAATCTCACTCTGTCACCCAAGCTGGAGTACAGTGGCATGATC
The DNA here is from genome assembly GCF_008728515.1 of Papio anubis. NCBI lineage: Eukaryota > Metazoa > Chordata > Mammalia > Primates > Cercopithecidae > Papio > Papio anubis. The sequence continues at coordinate 74,622 of NW_022162567.1, read as the reverse complement.
TTGGCTCACTGCAACCTCCATCTCCCAGGTTCAAGCAATTATCCTGCCTCAGCCTCCCAAGTAGCTGGGATTACAGGATCCTGCCACCACGCCCAGCTAATTTTTGTATTTTTAGTAGAGACGGGGTTTCACCATGTTGGCCAGGCTGGTCTCAAACTCCTGACCTCGTGCAATCTTCCTGCCTCGGCCTCCCAAAGTGCTAGGATTACAGGTGTAAGCCACTGCGCCCAGCCAATGCAGTAATTTTAAAGATAAAAATTAATGCAAAAAAATCATGATAAAAGTATAATTTTAAATAAAGACAGGATCCATAAAAGCTCTGTGCTAACCGCATTGGATCCTGAAGCAAAAGGAAATATCGGAAACATTTTGTTCATCATGGATTTGTTTACATTAATGTGGATTTTAAACAATATTGCATTAAAGGATGATTTCTCCTGACTGCTGATCTGTTGGAGCCCTCTAAGCTTTCATGCCCGAGGTGAGTGCCCCCTCTCCATGCCCTGGCCCTGGCCCTGCAAATGAGGGCGCCCTGACAGTCTGCTCTGTGTGGCGCTTGCCTGGAGGCAGAGAGGGGCCAATGAACCTCTCCTGCTGCTCTTCTCTGCTGCCATCTGCTCTGTTTTTTGGGCTGAGTAGGGTGGCACTGGTACTGTGACTCAGCCCCAGTTACATGCTGCAAGAAGGAAGCAGGGCTTCCTCTTCAAGGCAGATGGACCGCAGCAGTCAGCATCTCTGTCCCCTCCCTCTGCCCCCCGGCCTCCTCCGGAGTGGAGCTTGGCACCGAGCTGAGCAGTGGCAAAGCGTGCCACCCCATCTTTGTACCAGGAAGTTCAAAAGAGACACCAATTCACCTTCAGGTTCCTTTCCCGAGACTTCATTTCCTCCTGGGATGTCACTGCATCTGTCCTGGTTTGCTGGAGCTGCCATAACAAAGTACCGCAGGCAGGGGCTTAAACAACAGAAACTTCCTTCCTCACAGTGCTGAGGGTGGACGTCCCAGATCAGGCGACAGAGGGGTTGGTTTTCGGAGGATTCTCTCCTCAGCTTGTAGGCTGTCTCCTCCCTGCATCCTCACGTGGCCATCCCTGCATTTCTGTGTCCCCACCTCATTTTTGTAAGGACACCAGTCATATTGGATTAGGTTCACCCTAACTACCTCCTTTTATCTGAATTACCTTTTTAAAGGCCTTGTCTCCAAATACAGTCACATTCTGAGGTACTAGGGATTATAATTTTAATATATAAATTGGGGCTGGGCACAATGGCTCACACCTGTAATCCTGGCAGTCTGGGAGGCCGATGGATTACCTGAGTTCAGGAGTTCAAGACCAGCCTGGCCAATATGGTGAAACCTCGTCTCTACTAAAAATACAAAAAATTAGTCAGGTGTGGTGGCAGGCCTCTGTAGTTCCAGCTACTCGAGAGGCTGAGGCAGAAGAATCGCTTGAAACCAAGAGGTGGATTGCAGTGAGCCGAGATTGTGCCACTGCACTATAGCCTGGGCAACTGAGTGAGACTCCATCTCAAAAAAAAAAAAAAAAAAAAAAAAGAATTTTAACATATAAATTGGGAGGGGGCACAGTTTAGCTCTGTCAAAGGAAAAAACAAACTGTAAAATATTTTAAAGAGGTTTATTCTGAGCCAGTATGAGTGACCATCACCTGGGGAAAAACACAAACCCAAGAAACCTTGAGTAAGGGGTTCCAAGGCTATTGGGCCTCAACTCTGTTTCTGTTTTGTTTTGAGACAGAGTTTCGCTCTTGCTGCCCAGGTTGGAGTGCAATGGTGTGATCTTGGCTCACTGCAAACTCTGCCTCCCAGGTTCAAACAATGCTCCTGCCTCAGCCTCTCAAGTAGCTGGATTACAGGCATGCACCACCACGTCCGGCTAATTTTGTATTTTTAGTAGAGATGGGGTTTCTCCATGTTCATCAGGCTGGTCTCGAACTTCTGACCTCAGGTGATCCTCCTACCTCAGCCTACCAACGTGCTGGGATTACAGGCATGAACAACTGTGTCCGGCCTCAACTCTGTTTTATGCATTTTAGGGAAGTACAGGTTACAGGAATAGTCATAAATCAATATATGGAGTTCTTGCTTTGGTTTGGCCCAAAAAGGTAGGACATCTTGAAGCAGGGGCTTACAGGTCATACATAGGTGAGTTCAGAGATTTTTTTTTTTTTTTTTTGAGACAGGATCTTACTCTGTCACCCAGGCTGAAGTGCAGTGGCATGATCTCTGCTCACTATAACCTCTGCCTCCCAGGTTCAAGTGATTCTCATGCCTCAGCTCCCCAAGTAGCTGGGACTACAGACTTGCACAACCACGCCTGGCTTAGTTTTCTATTTTTTGTACAGACAAGGTTTCACTATGTTGGCCAGGCAGATCTCGAACTCCTGACCTCAGGTGATCTGCCTGCTTTGACCTTCCAAAGTGCTGGGATTGCAAGCATGAGCCACCGTGCCTGGCACAGAGACTCTTTATTGCAATTAGTTAACAAGTAAAGCTTTGTCAAAAATTTGGAGTCAGCAGAAAGAAATGTTTAAGTTGAGATAAGGAAGCCTGCTAACCCAGTGGTCCCCAACCCTTTTGGCACCAGGGATTGGTTTCATTGAAGACAATTTTTCCAGGGACTGGGTCGGGGGAATGGTTTCCGGATGATTCAAGAGGATTACATTTATTGTGCACTTTATTTCTATTATTAGCACATTGTAATATATAATGAAATAATTACACAACTCATCATAATGTAGAATCAGTGGGAGCCCTGGGTTTGTTTTCCTGCAAATAGGTGGTCCTATCTGGGGGTGACAGGAAACAGTGACAGATCATCAGGCATTAGATTCTCATAAGGAGCGCATAACCTAGATCCCTGGAATGCATAATTTAACAATAGGGTTCGCACTTCTATGAGAATCTAATGCTGCTGCTGATCTGACAGGAGGTGGAGTTCAGACGGTAATATGAGTCATGGGGAGTGGCTGTAAATACAGAGGAAGCTCACCTGCCACTCACCTCCTGCTGTGCAGCTGGTTCCTAACACAGGGTTGGGCGCCCCTGTGTTAACTAATACATTGGCTCAGAGTGACCTATAGGAGTGTGTGACTTAACCCTTGCCTGGCTCAGCCTTAGATCCTGTTTAGAGTTTGGCATCTTATCGGCACAAAGAGTCTGTTTTGTCAGTCAGATCTCTATTTTAACATTAATGCCAGTCAGCCATTGTGTCTAACTCCAAAAGGGAGGAGTATCACGGGGCATGTCCAACCTCCCTTCCCGTCATGGCCAGGAATCAAACTTTGGAAGTTTCTCTGGTGTCCCCTTAGCCATGAGGGGGTCCATTCAGTCAGTGGGGGACTTAGAATTTTAGTTTTAGTTTATGGCTCCTAACAGCATCTCAGTCACTTTCTAGCATAGACACCACTGAGGGAAGTGAAATGGAGGGAGTAAAAGACAGAAAAGGTGGCTGGGCGTGTTGGCTCACACCTGTAATCCCAGCACTTTGGGAGGCCGAGGCAGATGGATCATGAGGTCTGGAGATTGAGACCATCCTGGCTAACATGGTGAAACCCTGTCTTTAATAAAAACACAAAAAATTAGCTGGGCATGGTGGCAGGTGCCTGTAGTCCCAGCTACTCGGGAGGCTGAAGCAGAAGAATGGCGTGAACCCGGGAGGTGGAGCTTGCAGTGAGCCAAGAAGGCACCACTGCCTTCCAGCCTGGGCGACGGAGCAAGACTCTGTCTCAAAAAAAAAAAAAAAGAAAAAAAAGAAAAGGTGAGACATCAGCAACACATCCAGCTAACTACAGCTTTCCTTTCTTCTTAGTGGCAAGGGGCTCCAATGCCTGTGGGCTTCTGGAGTGGCCGTTTGTCCCCTGGAGGCCTGGCATGTGTCTCCCTCCTCCTGTCATCTTGGCTGCTTGCCTGACTTCAGCAAAGCCATTGGCGTCCTTCTCCAGGACTTTTCCCATGCAGCTGCTGAGGAAGGTGATCTCTGGGGTGATGGTACTAGAAGGGTGTGCTCAGGCCATCAGAAGGTAGCTTCTCGCTTCTGGAGTGACAGTGCTAGAAAGGTGTGCTCAGGCCATCAGAAGGTGCCCTCTAGCTTCTGGGTTGACAGTGTTAAATGAGTATGTTTGGGCCATAAGAAGGTGGCCTCTTGCTTCTGGGGTGACAGTGCTAAATGGGTGTGTTCGGGCCATCAGAAAGTGGCCTCTTTTGGGGTGACAGTGCTAGAAGAGTGTGCTTGGGCCATCAAAAGCTGCCTCCCCTGGCACATGGAAGATGCCCACCTACAATCAAAGGGAATGGGCAAAGGGGAGTGAGGCAAGCTGGGATACAGATAGCCTGCGATGAAGTCTACCTGTCTTCCCACTTGCAGGTGCCAGTGAGCCAAGATAGCACTATTGCACTCCAGCCCTGGGCAACAAGAGCAAACTTCTGTATTTTAAAAAAAAAAAAAAAAAAAGGACAGTCTTTAAAAAATGTACAGCCTGGGCCAGGTGCGGTGGCTCACACGTGTCATCCCAGCACTTTGGGAGGCCAAGGAGGGGAGGATTGCTTGAGGCCAGGAGGTCAAGGCTGCAGTGAGCTATGAGTTCGCCACTGCACTTCGGCCTGGACGACAAAGCCAGACTCTGTCTCTAAATGAACAAATAACAAAATAAAGAGTTAGCAGAGAAGCCAGAGTTCTGCCCAATTTTCCATTCAAGGTTGAGGATGATCACCTTCCACAAACACATTTAAAAGGACAATAGGAGATGAAAGCACATTTGTTTTGAGCACACCCCATGTGTCAGCAGTTAACAGAGGTCATGATGGAATGGATATGTTAAGACCTAAATACCAAAAATAAGTACAATGGAAATAGCTCTTAATGAACATGAGGCATTTACCGAGTGCTCGCTGCGGGCAAACCACTGCCTGGGAATACAAATAGTGATATCATGTAGCTTCTGACGCCCTGGGGCTGGCAGCCTAAAGAAAGGACACGAACTTGATACACTCTGGCCTGAGATGGGCCAGGGCGACAGCTGTCAGTCAAGTTCCAAGCCTCTCACTGCAAGTGTGTGCCCTGGCAAGGGGTGGAACACAGCCAGGGAATGAGCTAGCTCAAACTTCTTTCAGCTGTTTATTTTCTGTCCTGCTATTTTCAAGTATGCTATGTTTGTGTTTGTTTTATAGCTGGCTATTGTTTCATAAATAGAAGGCCAATTTCTGATTCTTATAAACAGGACTTTTTTGCAAGCTCATGAACAAGATGAAACTAAAAACTTCTGGAGGCTCAGAGTAGCTGTGACAAGGTCATTGTTGGCCAGTTTCAACATTTTTGAGACGCAATTTATTTTTAAATCCAAACAACGTAGATTGTGGGGAGAGGAATCAGGGAAGAATAGATACTTACAGAGGTCCCATCTTCCTACAGGAGTTTGGCTACATCTGTTGACCAATGTTCATCTAGTAGAAGGAAGAAAGAGGTGTGGGCACCCCCTTGTTCTCCAGTCACCTTGTCCTGAGAGCCACCCCCATTCTCCCTCCACCCCCACCTTCTTTTTTTTTTCTTTCTTTCTTTCTTTTGAGATGGAGCCTTACTCTGTTGCCCAGGCTGAGTGCAGTGGTGCGATCTCAGCTCACTGCAACCTCCGCCTCCCAGGTTCAAGAGATTCTCCTGCCTCAGCCTCCTGAGTAGCTGGGATTACAGGCGCTTACCACCATGCCCAGCTAATTTGTGTATTTTTAGTAGATACGCGGTTTCACCATGTTGGTCAGGCTTGTCTCAAACTCCTGGCCTCAAGTGATCCGTCTGCCTCAGCCTCCCAAACTGCTGGGATTACATGCGTGAGTCAGCGCACCTGGCCGACCCCCATCTTCTGAAGGGCATCTGTCAGGTGCTCACCCCACATGTGAGCAGTGCAAGAGCATGTAGGCAGGACACTCCCTGCATTCTCAGAGTGGAAGGAAGGAGAACCCAGGTGACATCAGTAGAAGTTTCCATCTGAGAAACACCAGTGACAGTCTGGTCTGGGAGTGTGTGGCTGGGGAGATTTAGTGAAGACACGAAGTTCTGTAAGAAGGAAAGAACCTGCCAGCAGAATGGACACTTTGACCTGAAGTCCACAGCAGGGGAGGGAGGCCCCAGCTCTGTGCAGGGAGCAGCGCCCATGATCAGCTGGCCAGGGTGTGGTGTCTTGGTAAGTAGAGCCACAAAGCAAAGCCAACTAGCTGGGCTTCCAGATCAGAAATCACAGGCAATTTGCATGAAACAGACTTGCCTTTTCTGCACATTAGTATACCGTGGCTGCCATAACATCACCACAAACTAGATGGCTTAGCACAACAGAAGTGCATCCTCGCAGTTCTGGAGACCACAAGTTCAAAGTCAAGGTGCTGGCCAGGCTCTGCTCTAGGGTGGGAGCCCTCCTTGCCTCTTCCAGCTTCTGGTGGTTTTAAGGGCTCCTTGGTAGTAGCTACGTAACTCTAGTCTCTGCCTCTACCTTCAGAAGGCCCCTTCTTTCTCTGTCTGTTTCTCTTGTGTCTTTGCGTGATCTTCCCTCTTCTTATAAGAACACAAAGATTGGATTCAGGACTCACTCTAATCCGATAGGACCTCATCTTAATGTTTAGTGATATCTGCAAATACCCTGTTTCAAATAAGATCACATTTTGAGGCTCTGGGTAGATATGAATTTGGGGGGCTTTTCATCTTGCATTGCTATAAAGGAATACCTGAGGCTGGCAATTTATAAAGAAAAGAGGCTTATTTGGCTCATGATTCTGTGGGCTGCTCAGGAGGCATGGCGCCAGCATCTTCGTCTGGCTGCTTCCACTTACAGCTGAAGAGGAAGGGGTGCTGGCATGTGCTGATCATATGGAGAAAGGGGAGGGAGGGGTCAGGCTCTTTTCAATAACCAGTTCTTTCTAGAACTAAGAGTGAGAACTTAACTCCCACGAGAATGGCACCAAGCCCCCAAGACCAAAGCACCTCCCACAAGGCCCCACCTCCAGCACTGGGGATCAGATTTCAACGTGAGATTTGGTGGGGCCTAAAAAAAATGTCAAACCATAACAGGGGGAAATTATTCAACCCACTACAACCTGATTCCACATTCACTGAGCACAGTGTTTCGTAGAGCTGACTGCATTGATCTGACCCCTATCAAGTTATGTCTTGATACAAACTTAAAGTCTTATTCTGACTTTATACAATTGGTGTGCATTTACTAAACCTCCACAGTCATGCCTGCCTAGAACAGGCTTTTTCTGGAGTTTCTCAGATGGGAACCCATTGCACTTATTATTCCTTTGGCAGCATTAATTACAGCTTCATGAAGACAGGTATACACTACTAATTTTATTTACCTATGTATGTCCTCACACAGAGCACAGTACCTGGCATAAAGTAGGTGTCCAATAATTTTGTTGAACAAATAAATTGTAATATTTATTTATTGAGACTGAGTCTCGCTCTATCACCCAGGCTGGAGTGCGGTGGCCCAGTCTTGGCCCACTGCAGCCTCCACCTCCCGGGTTCAAGAGACTCTCGTGCCTCAGCCTCCTGAGTAGCTGGGATTACAGGAACCTGCCACCATGCCTGGCTAATTTTTGTATTTTTAGTAGAGACGGGTTTCACCATGTTGGCCAGATTGGTCTCGAATTCTTGACCTCAAGTGATCTGCCCGCCTTGGCCTCCCAATGTAATAGTTTATTGAGCACTGTGCTTCGTACATTACATGAATGATCAGGTTGGATTATAACAGCAGCCCCTTGAGATAACTACTACTTTTCATATCATTTTGAAAATAGGGAATCTAAGGCTCAGAAAGGTAGAGTGGCTTGCCACACTCTGGAAACAGTGCTCGGTCTGAAGCCTGGGAGTGACCGCTTAGGTGAATATAAGACAATCACTTTCAGCCTACTCAATTCTGCTCACACAGTTGATTTCTGAAACAGAAGGCTGAACTCTGACCCCTTGACCTTGGGGATGCCTCAGGGAGATGCTACCTGTGAGGCAACTGGAGACCAGGCTCTATTTCATCTCCCTGAAATGACAACTCTGCCTTCTGCAGTTGAGTTGAGGTAGAAGGAGGGACTTGGCTCTGGGGGAAGGGCTGAGACTCCAGACCAGATTAAGAACTGGCTGAGACAGGAAAGAGATGAGGGCACCTTCCCATAAGAAGCACCTGTCTGTGCCATATCAACTACCATTGCCATGGCAACACCAGAAGCTATCATCCCTTTCCGTGGTAACAACCTGATGACCTGGAAGTTACCACTCGTTTTCTGGAAGTTTCTGGATAATCACCCCCTTAATTTGCATGTCATTAAAAGTGGGTATAAATGTGATGCAGAGCTGCCTCTGAACGGCTCCTCCAGGCTCCCTGCCTCAGGGGTAGCCCTGCCTTGCAAGGAGCAGTCCCTCTGCTGCCGCTGTACGCTGTCACTCCAATAAAAGCTGCAGCTAACACCACCAGCTTACCCTTGAATTCCTTCTGGGGTGAAGCTAAGAACCCTCCCGGGCTAAGCCCCAATTTTGCAGCTTGCCTGTCTGGCATCAGAGTCAGCCAGGAAAATTATTTGTATATCCTTCCCCTTAGCATATCTCGTATATTCTCTTATCTTTGCTTATCTTCACGAGAAAAAACGCCTTTCCTCCACGTCTCTCCTTTTTTGTGTTTTTAAGTTGATATATCATAGTTGTACATATTTATGGGGTATATGTGATATTTTGATCCCTGCATACAATGGGTAATGATGGAATCTGCATAATTGGGATAGCCATCACCTCAAGCATTTATCTTTTTCTTTGTTTTGGGAACATTACAAATCTTCTAGCTATTTCAAAATATATAATAAATTATTGTTAGCTGTAATTTCCCTACTGCACCATTGAATGCTAGAACTCATTCCTTCTAACTGTGTTTTTGTGCCCATGAACCAGCCTCTCTTCATCCCCCCATCTCTGGATCTTTCCACCTCCTCCACTTTGCTCCATCAATCACCCCCTTTGATTCCATTTTTGGTTTCTTCTTTTCTTCAATCCACAGACATGCTCAAGTCTTCCCACCCTAAAAGAAATTATTTCCTTAATCCTGCTACTTTCTCAGATGCTGTTCCTACCTCCTTTCCCTGGCAAGAACACCTATTGCTGATGTAAGCAGAGGTGGCCCCACTCTGCTGGGAGGTACCCTCTGTATTGAGGAAGAAGGGGGTGGGAAGATGGAACCCAAGAGAGAATACGTAGGATCAAGAGCATTCATTTACCTGCTACCTTCTGGCTCAATCCATATATGGCTTTGATCCTGACTCAGATTTATATACTTCATTGGTGGGCGGGAGGAATTCTAGAAGCTGACATTGACCACACACTCACTCCATTAGTCTGGATTCTGCCCACTCCAGTTTTCACTGCTTTCAAGACTGGTCTCATACACATAACAAGGTCTGTTGGGAGCATTTTGCTATGTTGCTTCTCCAAGCAATTCATGGTTTGGTAGAGAAGAGACACCACGTCAGTGAGTTCATCTTATTCCAAGTAATAGAGTATTCAACTTAATAATGTTTTCAATATAAGAACATTTATCATCGCAGCATTGCTCACAATAGCCAAGACATGGAATCAACCTAGGTGCCCATCAATGGTGGATTGAATAAAGGAAATGTAGTATATATACACCATGGAATACTACACAGCCATTTAAAAGAGTAAAATCATATCCTTTGCAGCAACATGGATGCAGCTGGAGGCCACTGTCCTAAGCAAATTAACTCAGGAACAGAAAAACCAAATACTGCATGTTCTCACTCATAAGTGGGAGCTAAGCATTGGGTACTCATGGACATAAAGATATGAACAATAGACACTGGGGTCACCTGGAGCGGGGAGAGGGAGGGGACAAGGGCTGAAAAAATAACTATTGGGTACTATGCTCACTATTTGGCTGATGGGATCATTCATACCCTCAAACCTCAGTGTCACACAATATACCCATGTAAGAAACCCCTGAATCTAAAATAAAAGTTGAAATAATTTTTTTTAAGTATAAGATTTATTGTTTACTTAACAATGAGTCTAGGCTGCTTAGAGCTTGTTTAGCAGCTCAGCAATGGCATCAAGGACGAAGCGACTTCAAACACCCTGAGTGTATTGACATCTTGTCCTCATGCTTGCTGACTCCTGGTCACAAAGTGGCTGCAGTTGTTCTAAGCACCACAGCCTCACATGGCACCCACAGCAGGAAGCAGCAAGGAAGGACGTGGGCAGAACAGGGCTTTCTTTTTAGCAGAAAGAAAAACATCTTCGCAGAAGTTCCCCCATAGTTTCATTGGCCAGAACTGAGACATGGCCCTGGGCCTTAGTTTCACTTTTTTCTCTGGCTTCTAAACAAGAGCATTTCTCTGAATTCTTCAGTCCAATTTAAGAGGTCTTATGTGTGTCCTCTGCGTCTCATGTCTACCCCCATCACCCCCATCACAGAACCTAATGCTTTTCATAGCACCGAATGCCTTTCTTTTTTCTTTTTCTTTTTCTTTTTTTTTTTTTTTTTGAGGCAGAGTCTTGTTCTGTTGCCCAGGCTGGAGTACAGTGGTGTGATCTCGGCTCATCGCAACCTCTGCCTCCCAGGTTCAAGTGATTCTCCTGCCTCAGCCTCCCAAGTATGTGGGACTACACACGTGTGCCACCACGCCCAGCTAATTTTTTTGTATTTTTAGTAGAGATGGGGTTTCACCGTGTTAGCCAGGATGGTCTTGATTTCCTGACCTCGTGATCTGCCCGCCTCGGCCTCTCAAAGTGCTGGGATTACAGGAGTCAGCCATCACGCCTGGTGCACCTAATACCTTTCTTCCTCAATAAATGCCACCTTTTCATCTTTTTATCCCTCTGGTTCTCGTATCTTATAGGCACTTACACATGTATTTCTGAATGAGTAAGAAAGGAAGGGAGGAGGGGAAAGACTCTATCCCAAGTGCTCCTCTTTTCCTTTTTCTCCTGTTTCTGTTCTGCCGGGGACATCAGCTGTTTTCACAGCTTCAGCCCTGACATGCCTTCCAGTCTGAAGTCTTGCGTTTTTGACTCCTGCTGGAGTTGGGAAGTTCAAATTCAACACACGTAAAATGGAACTTATCATCTTCCATCAAAAATAAATCTTCTGAAATGGAAATAATATTTTTGGAAATATGTCAGTTGCTTTTCTCTATTGCAGTCCCGTGTTTGATTTCTGGCCATTCCTCTGCCTCTGGGAGGGTTAGGATTGTTGCAGCAGGAATGCAAGGAGGAGGAGGAGGGGAATGTTCAGCTTTGGATACACAGAGTAGGCTTTCAATAATAATCGCTTATCATGGAAAATTCCAAATATATCCAAAAATAGACAGAAGAGTACAATGATTTCTCATGTACTCACTGCCCAGCTTCACTGGTTATCAAGTCATGATGAATTTACCCATATACCTCACTTACTACCACTATAAGGAAATTATTTCATATCCAACCTGTGTTCAAATTTTCCTTATTTCCTTATTGTTTTACAATTTTTTTGAATCATGATCCAATTAAGATCTTATTATTATTATTATTATTATTATTATTATTATTTAATGGAGTCTCCCTCTGTTACCCAGGCTGGAGTGCAGTGGCATAATCTCAGCTCACTGCAACATCTGCCTCCTGGGTTCAAGCAATTCTCCTGCCTCAGCCTACCAAGTAGCTGGGATTACAGGCATGTACCACCAGGCCTGGCTAATTTTTGTATTTTTAGTTGAGATGGGGTTTCACCATGTTGGCCAGGCTCATCTCGAACTCCTGACCTCAAGTAATCCACCCACCTCGGCCTCCCAAAGTGCTGGGATTACAGGCATGAGCCACTGAGCCTGGCTGATTCAATTAAGATCTATACATTGCAATTGGTTGATATGTTTCCTGTTTTTCAAAAAACTATTGGTTCCCTTTTATTACTCTTTTTCCTTGCAATTGGTTGTTGAAGAAACCTGGAGTTTCTCACAGTCTGATTTTTGCAGATCACACCCCTAAGGGGTGGTATATGTGTTACTCTGTCCACTGTATTTTCTGTAAGTTGGTGGTTAAATTTAGAGCTGTTCAGATTCAGGTTTGAATTTTTGGCAAAGAGGCATATAATGTTTGGTGATGTTAGCGGCTCTTAGTGACCATTGCCTAGAACAATAAAGTAGACTTTGCAAAATTATATTTTATTATTCCTTCTTCATTTATTAGGTAGACTACTTTTTTTTTTTTTTCCCCGTTTTTTGAGATGGAGTCTTGCTCTGTCACCCAAACTGGAGTGCAGTGGCATGATCTCGGCTCACTGGAACCTCCACCTCCTGGGTTCAAGCAATTCTCCTGCCTCAGCCTCCTGAGTAGCTGAGATTACAGGTGCGTGCCACCACACCCAGGTAATTTTTGTATTTTTAGTAGAGATGAGGTTTCACCATGTTGGTCAGGCTGATCTCGAACTCCTGATCTCGTGATCCACATGCCTCAGCCTCCCAAAGTGCTGGGATTACAGGCGTGAGCCACTATTCCCAGCCTAGGTAGACTACTTCTTTAAAGAAAAAACTTTTCTCATCAACTATTTGGTTATGATGAGGTATAATTTTACTAGGGAAGCTGGGTAAATGAATTCCACCCCCTGCTCTATGGTTCCTTTTAGTAGGAAATGATATTTATTTATTTATTTATTCATTTATTTATTTATTTATTTAGAGACAGAGTTTCGCTCTTGTTGCCCGGACTGGAGTGCAGTGGCACAAGCTTGGCTCACTGCAACCTCCACCTCCTGGGTTCAAGTGATTCTCCTGCCTCAGTTGCCTAAGTAGATGGGATTACAGGCACATGCCATCACATCTGGCTAATTTTTGAATTTTTAGTAGAGACGGGGTTTCACCATCTTGGCCAGGCTGGTCTCAAACTCCTGACCTCAGGTGATTCGCTTGCCTCGGCCTCCTAAAGTGCTGGGACTACAGGCATGAGCCACTGCGCCTGCCCAGAAATGATATTTAAATATTACAGTCTGGATGGTAGGAGAGCTTAGGGATGGTCACAGTTTGTAGGACTTTTCAGTGGATGGAATTAAGAAACACATTTTTCAAAGATAAAATACGCAATGAATTCATTCATTAATAGATTCAGATAAGTTCAAGTCAAATTCAGGACTACATTGTCCTTCCTCAGACCTTTCAGTCCCACGTCTGTGCCTCGTTTCTCCCATGTCCAAATCCTGGTTCTCAGTAACACCGTGATAATTACTAGTATGCTTCATCTCACACTCTATATACAACAATCTCAAAATAATAATACCAACACTATTATCAACATGATGGCTGAAAACAGTTGTGTTTTTTTTTTGTTGTTGTTGTTTTTCATTTTTGTAGTTCTTTTTGTCCTTAGGATCTATTTCACTATGGATATATGATCAAATTTCTGTGAATTAACATCTCCTGAACTATCTCACCTCTCTGGGTTATGTCACCGACTTAACATATAGATTCATTTGTTTCATTGTTTGCTATTTTTAGGGATCGTTTTTTCCTTTTTAAATTTAATTTTGTTTTATAATTATGCAGAATATTTACCTGCTTTCAAAAATTAAATCTACCAGAAAAAATAGAGTCAGAGAAGTCTCTCCTTTATACCTATTCTCTCAACTCTACTCTTGTTTTCGCCCTTTGAGTAACCCTTTTCCACACTCGGCTATTTTTGTATTTTTAGTAGAGACAGGGTTTCACCATTTTGGCCAGGCTGGTCTCAAACTCCTGAACCCAAGCTATCCATCTGTCTCGGCCTCCCAAAGTGCTGGGATTACAGGCGTGGGCCACCGCATTCAGCCCCTCTTTATGGTTTTTCTATTTTAAAAAATATGAGTTTAGATATATCTATAGAAAAATGTATGTGTGTGCATATTCATATCCCTCCTTTTAATCATATAAATCACATAGGTCTATCACCTAAAGGGTATACACATTTATATGCTATATATGCTTTTCCATTTACTTTTTCCATTTACAGATATAACCCAGAAATAACTACATAGTAATAATATGTAGAAATATCTTCTTTTTCAGTTGAATGGCTCTCCATTTTGTAAATGTACCATAAGTCATCCACCAGACCCTCTACTGAGGGACAACTAAGTGATTGTCTCTTAGTGAAGTAGTGTGGTAATAACAGCCGTGCGCATGCATCTTTTCATATTTTTGACACACTATCTTTGGGATAAATACCCAAAAGCAGGAAAGCCAACTTAGTGAATGACTGCATATGTAATTTTGCTAGATATTGCCAAATTCCCCTCCACAGCAATTGTACCATTTTACATTCCCACCAGCAATGTACAAGAATGCCTGCTTCCCCACAGCTTGGTCAAGAATATGTTCAACATTTTTGACTGTTGCCAATCTGTTGGGTGAGAAATGATATCTTAGTGAGTTTTGTTGGGTTTTTTTTTTTTTTTGAGACAGAATTTCATTCTTATTGCCCAGGCTGGAGTGCAGTGACACGATCTCGGCTCACTGCAACCTCTGCCTCCCGGGTTCAAGCGATTCTCCTGCCTCAGCCTCCCTAGTAGCTGGGATTACAGGTACCCGCCACCATGATCAGCTAATTTTTTGTATTTTTAGTAGAGATAGGGCTTCACTATGTTGGCCAGGCTAGTCTCAAACTCCTAACCTCAAGTGATCCACACACCTCAGCCTCCCAAAGTGCTGGGATTACAGGCGTGAGCCACCGTGCCCAGCTGTATCTTTGTGAGTTTTAATTTATAGTTTTCTTATTATAGGGAAGACTGGGAATTTTTTCATGTGGTTAAGGGCCATTTGGATTTCATTTTCTATGACTTGTCTATTTCTCTAGTTCAATTTTCTCTCAACTTGTTGCCCCTTTTCTTTAATTTAGAAGCTATTCATATATTTAGGGATGATAACCCTTTGTCTGGAATATTTTTCCCAGTATGTGATATGTTGCTTATCGCTTTTTGGCCATGCAAAGTTGTTTTAACGTAATCAAATTTTTCAATCTTTTTCTCTCATTGCTTCAGGATTTTAAGCCTTAGGAAAGTTTTCTCTGTGCCACAGTTGCAAAACTCATGCTTTCTTCTATTAGTTGTAGGGCTTAATTTTGCACACGTAAGTCTCTGATTTGGAATTTATCCCAGTGTACCATGTGAAGAATGGAGTCCATATTATCTTTTTCTGCATGACTATCCAGATACCCTAAAACCACTTTTTTCTTTTTTATCTTTTGGAGACAGAGTCTCACTCTGTTGCCCAAGCTGGTGTGCAGTGGCGGGTCATAGCTCACTACGGCCTTGAACTTCTAGGCTCTTGCCTCAGCCTCCTGAGTAGCTGGAGCTGCAGGTGTGCACCACCAGGCCTGGCTAATTTTTATTTTTATGTTTTATTTTTGTAGAGATGGAGTCTCACTATGTTACTCAGGCTGGTCTCCAATTCCTGTTCTCAAGGATCCTCCTGTCTCAGCCTCTCAAACTGCTGGGATTACAGGCATGAGCCCACCTTGCCTGGCCCTAAAACCACTTTTAAAACATGTCCTTTCTCCACTGATTTGAGTTGCCTCTTTTATGATATACTAAGTTTCCATAAGCAACTGCATCTTGTTCTAGATGTTCTAATCTGTTTCTTGTTCTGTGTGTCTATTTATGTGCCAGCACCATACTGGTTTAACCACAGAGGCTTTGTAATATTTTTCTGTTTCTCCTATTCCTGCTACACATGTTTAGCAGTGGCTTCCTGGCTATTCTTGCTTTTATGATCTTGTAAACAAACTGTTCATTCTTTTACAATTTATACAATTACAAACTTCATAATCAACTTTACCTCCATGAAGTCATCAAGAGCCCTGGTGATCCAGCCAATTCCAACTCCCCATACCTAGATGCCTCTTGGAGAAAGACTAAAGGGCTGGGAGGTACCAGTGGGGTCTGGGTGGAGACCTAGCATTTGTTCAAGAGATCAAAGCATCCAGAGACCGAGGTACCAATCTTTGGCAAACTTTTTTTTTTTTTTGAGGCGGAGTTTTGCTCTTGTCACCCCGGCTGGAGTGCAATGGCATGATCTCAGCTCACTGCAACCTCTGCCTACCATATTCAAGCAATTCTCCTGCCTCAGCCTCCCAAGTAGCTGGGATTACAGGCATGCACCACCACACCCAGCTAATTTTTGTATTTTCAGTAGAGATGCCATTTTGCTGTATCAGCCAGGCTAGTCTCCAACCTCAGGTGATCTGCCCGCCTCAGCCTCCCAAAGTGCTGGGATTACAGGCGTGAACTACTGCACCTGGCCGATCTTTGGCAAACTTAAAGCTCAAGTATACTTTCCTGTTACCCAGAAAATGGGGTCTCACTTGAAAATTTAGGTTGGTTATGGAGAAATAAAGAAATTACATTTTCTTTACATATCAGCATAGGAATGTGAGAATATTTGTGATGCTACTCCTCTTTCTCTTTATTTTCTTTTTCTTTTTCTTTTCTTTTTTTCTTTTTTTTTCTAATAGAGTTTCACTCTGTTACCCAGGCTGGAGTGCAGTGGTGAGATCATAGCTTACTGCAGCCTGGAACTCCTAGACCCAAGTGATCCTCTTGCCTCAGCCTCCTGAGTAGCTAGGACTACAGGTGTGTGCCACCACATCTGGCTATTCTTTTTTTTTTTTTAGAGGGTCTCCCTTTGTTGCTCAGGCTGGCCTCTAACTCCTGGGCTCAAATGATCTCCTGCCTAGACTTTCTCTTGGTTTTCTTATTACTCTTACTAGCATGACCATTTTCCTTGTCATCCAGTCAAGAAACCTCAAGATTGTCTCTGCATCCTCTTCTTCACACTCCTCATCCAATCAGTCATCCAGGGCTACAGCTTCCGCCTTCACAATGTCCTCATGGTTTTCAGGATAGACGATCCTCAGGACTTCAAGACTTTCACAATACTGTTCAGCTATGATTTTTAAAAATTTGTTTATTATTATTATTGTTATTATTGGAGACAGAGTCTGCCTCTGTCGCTCAAGCTGGTGTGCAGTGGTGTGATCAGGGCTCACTGCAACCTCTGCTTCCTGGGATCAAGGAATCCTTCCACCTCAGCTTCTTGAGCAGCTGGACCACAGGCGCATGCCACCACACCCGGCTATTTTTAAAATATTTTTTGTAGAGATGAAGTCTTGCCATGTTGCTCCAGCTGGTCTCGAACTCCTGACCTCAAGGCATTCTCCCACCTTGGTCTCCCAAAGTGTCGGGATTACTGGCATGAGCCACCACGCCCAGCCTCAGCTGCAATTTTTAAAAGAAATGCATTATTTCCAGAGCCAACTCCATGTATACATATACAACACTCTTCTCACCAATTTTATTTTTAATCAATTAACTTTAAGGAGCAAAGTACACCAAACTCCCTTAATGGCCTCATCTGCTCGCTATGTAGCATACATGTTGACTTTAGAGCAAAACAGCATGTCTTCTGCAAACTGGTGCCAGTCACAATTAAAAATCAATTTTCTGTGGGCTGCAGATAGATCTCTGTAATAAATATCAGTACACACATCCAGAGATAAAAAACAAATGTATCTTTATCTAGGAACAAAGATTTTAGAATTGAAAAATACTATCAGATTCTACTGCTGGGTATACAGCAAGGGTAATAAGCACACATGTCCACCAAAAGACATGCAGAAGACCTCTCATAGTGGCTTTAGTCACAACAATCCCAAATGGCAAACAACCCAAATATCCATCAACAAAAGAACAGATAAATACATTGGAGTGTGTTCCTTCAATGGAAACGCAGCAATAAAAAGAATGAACTGCTGCTAAATGCATCAATACGATGATTCACAGACATTAGGATGGGCAAAAGGAGCAGACCAGTGGAAGGGTCCATGCTGTATGGTTCCATTTTTATGAAGTTCAAGCCGTCAAAACCAACTTATGTGACAAAGTCAGAATATGTTTATGGGAGGGGGTATAGTCAGGGAAGCAGCATGAGGGAACCTCCTGGGGATGGAGATGTTCTATATCTTCATCTACAGGGAGGGCACATGAGTGTATAGCTATGCAAAACTTCACTGAGTTGTATATTTAAGATTTGTACACTTTCCTCAATGTATATTATACGTTAATAAAAAATAAAATCTCAGATAACCTATCCTCCTGAATCCCCAAAGACAGAGAACTTCTCTAAAATCTCCTTATTCCCAAATACCTGGCACGCTAAAAACCAATATCACTGCCCAACACCGAAGTCAGAGAGTATTCTATGTAAGGGTGCCCCCTGGAGCATAAGTGTATGCACATTTTACATTCCAGTTGAAATGGAAGCTCTCAGCCTCTCATTTCCCACCTTCCCCAGTCACCATGTGAGTGAAGAAAATATGGCTTAATTTTTGGATATGCAACATGATAGAATGCTACTAGAATTTCCATAAAGGAAAATAGAAACTATCCTACAAATACATAGCTGGATGCACAGGCAATTGTAAATTCCCTGAACAATAAATAGGAGAAACATCATCCTATTAATTGTTTTGTC
Organism: Papio anubis; assembly: GCF_008728515.1. Taxonomy (NCBI): domain Eukaryota; kingdom Metazoa; phylum Chordata; class Mammalia; order Primates; family Cercopithecidae; genus Papio; species Papio anubis. The sequence continues at coordinate 56,088 of NW_022162567.1, read as the reverse complement.
CTTAGAGCTTTTTGCAGTGTCTTTCCTGAACACAGTAGAAAATCAGAATGGATGGAGGGATAGATAGATGAATGAATGGATGGATGGATGGATGGATGGATGGATGGATGGATGGACGGACGAATGAATGGATAAATGGATGGAAGGATGGATGGATAAATGAATGGATGGATGGATGGATAAATGGATGGATTGGATGAATGGATGGATAAATGGATGGATAGATGGATGGATGGATGGATGGATGGATGGATGGATGGATGGACGGATGGATGGGTGGATATATGGATGAGTGGATAAATGAACGCAACTTTACATCCTTGGTGAAACAAAGTCTACTCTTTCCTAAATGCATGTTTTCTTTGTGGCAAGTCCTCCTCAGGTCGTTATAATTAAACAAGCCTCCCTCATATTCTCCCATCCAGTTCTATTGTCTTTGATTAAATATAATTATACCTAAATAGTTTTCTCAGTGTTCTTCCTTGTTGAAATACATCCTGTTCTCATGATTTATGTCCTGTGATGAAATTTTCCGGTGATAAGAGCTGGCATCTATTCTCTCATTTTCTTTCATGGGAACTGGCAACACCCACAATTAGAGTTAAGTTGGTCTAACATACACATGCTATATAGATATTGGGATTTCTTGTTGATGTCTTAATCAAACCATCAAGCATTTCAACCTAAGAAGAGTGAATTTCTCTTTGGGAACCAGCCACATCAGCTGGGGCCCAGGGCAACTCAAGGCCCTTCCACCCCGTGAAGGGGTTGAGTTAACTGGGACTTGTCCCTAGTGCTGGTCTCCCAGCCTTTCTGAGCCCAAATATTTAGCTCCTTGTTTGACTCCACACACCCTCCCCCTGGGGTCATCCCTCCTATAAGACCCCTTCCACCTTTTATTCTAAGCGAGCATAGGTTGGAGTTTTATCCATTGGAACCAAGAAAGTGCTGGTTATCACAGACTGTAGACTTCACCAGGTCAGGATTCTGTCTTGCCATTTTTTGTGTATCACTGATGGTTTCTATGACAGGTGACGTCAAAATTGGTGTTTGAAGAGATACCTGTTGGCCAGGGGTGGTGGCTCATGCCTGTAATCCCAACACTTTGGGAGGCTGAGGCAGGAGGATCACTTGAGCCCGGGAGTTTGAGACCAGCCTGGGCAACATGGCGAAACTCCATCTCTACAAAAAATACAAAAATTGGCCTGGCATGGTGGCTTGAGCCTGTGATCCCAGCTACTTGGGAGACTGGTGTAGGAGGATCACTTGAGCCTGGGAGGTTGAGGCCGCAGTGAGCTGTGACCATGCCCGCACTCCATTCCAGCCTGGATGACAGAGTAAGATCCTATCTCAGAAAATATATATATATAAACATATATATATATATAATTCTTTTTTTGGTGGGGGATTGTGGGTGGGGGGAGACAGGATCTTGCCCTTTCACCCAAACTGGAGTACAGTGGTGCAATCATGGCTCACTGCAGCTGTAACTTCTTGGGCTCAAGTGATCCTCCCACCTCAGCCTCCCGAGTAGCTGGAACTACCACCACACCTGGTTAATTTTGAAATTTTTTATAGAGACACAGTCTTGCTATGTTGCCCAGGCTGGTCTCAAACTCATAGTGATTGGTTCTTAATATTGACATCCAAAGAGCAGCAGTTCTTAGATGTCTTCCTGTTATTGCCTCAAACCTCCATGCCTTTGTCTTACCTGCAAGAGATGGTGCTGATACAACAAAGGACGGCCTATCTGGGACAGGTCACCTGTTCATCTACATGGTGGTGTAGAGGATCTCCCTGGGACATGGTGTCTTCCCGCCTTGCATGACTGTCACATAGGAAGCTGTCTAGTCTAAGAGGATAATCTTTGATGTGTGGAAAGACTGTTCTGTCATAGTTGTTTTTGTCTGGAGTAACTTGTTAGAGCCTATATTAGATGGAAAATGGTATCTTTCTTTTTTTTCTTTTCTTTTTTTTTTTTTTTAGATGGAGTCTTACTCTGTCACCCAGACGAGTGCAGTGGTGCAATCTCGGCTCACTGCAACATCTGCCTCCCGGGTTCAAGCGATTCTCCTGCCTCAGCCTCCTGAGTAGCTGGAATTACAGGCATACATCACCACACCTGGCTAATTTTTGTATTTTTAGTAGAGCTGGGGTTTCACCATGTTGGTCAGGATGGTCTCAAACTCCTGACCTCAGGTGATCCACCTGCCTCGGCCTCCCAAAGTGCTGGGATTACAGGCATGAGCCACTGACCCCTGCCGGGTATCATTTTTAACACCTATGTTAGTATTTAGTTTACAACTAACAAATGCATATATACATACATAATTGTGTCAGTATGTGGCATGTGGAATTGAAAACTCATTCTATGCTCCTCAAATTCCAGGTTTTGAATGTTCCTCACATCACTCATAAGGACCAAAAAGTGTGTGGGGGTGGAGTCGGGTCTCTGCGGTGGCTTCCTCACCTGCTCAGGGCTCCTGAGGTGGCTGCCCCAGGCCGATCCTTCTCTCCACTGTGGAGATCTTTGCCTCTAGCCCTTTAGGGATAGAAAACTCGACATTCCCGGTCATTGATTGGGTCCTCTGAGTAACTCTAACATCCATAACTTGAAAAACCCTGTCTTACCAGTGAGGAAGAGGACAACCTGGATCCCCTTTCTTCTGGGTCACCACGTTTGTTTTTGTGATGTTCTCAGCTCACCCGCTCCGTGTTCAGTCTCTGCATGCCATGCATCTGCCGGCCGCATGCGATCTCCTGTGCTGCTGCATCAACCTCTCTCCCAGCGACAGAGGCCAGGACCCAGAACTCCAAAGTTGTCTGCTGTTCAGGCATTTGTCAATGACCTTGATAATTTACCCTAGTATCCCAATCAATGAAATGGTGTGTTTAATCAATACCACTTATTTGTAATGGATCCGTGCTGAATCTCAGTGGTAACTTTCATTTGTCTAGTAAGACTATCTAGATTTTGTTAGGGATTCATATCCATGTATAGGTCTCTAGTTTCTAGAATGTGTCTGCCTTTCCTTATTCAAATATTTCGGTTCAGGCCAGGCATTGTGGTTCATGCCTGTAATCCCAGCACTCTGGGAGGCTGAGGCGGGTGGATCACCTGAGGTCAGGAATTTGAGACTAGCCTGGCCAACATAGTAAAACTTTGTCTCTACTAAAAATACAAAAAATTAGCCAAGCATGGTGGCGGGCACCTGTTTTCCCAGCTACTTGGAAGGCTGAGGCAGGAGAATCACTTGAACCCGGGAGACTGAGGCTGCAGCAAGCCGAGATTGTGCCATTGCATTATAGCCTGGTCAACAAGGGCAAAACTCCATCTCAAAAAAAAAAAAAAAAAAAATTCAGTTCAGAACTGTTGGCCAGGACCCATCACCACCGGAAACTGAAGTAAGGTCACAAATTGGCTGAAAGATTCTTTGCTTGATTTTCAATGAAATTTCTGTGGTTCTAGTCATGGCCAAAGAGAAGTAGCAGGTGGGAACATACTTGGTTATTCCTGCGTCATGTTTTCTTTTTTTTTTTTTTTTTTTTTTTGAGGCGGAGTCTTGCTCTGTCGCCCAGGCTGGAGTGCAGTGGCGCGATCTCGGCTCACTGCAAGCTCCGCCTCCCGGGTTCCCGCCATTCTCCTGCCTCAGCCTCCCAAGTAGCTGGGACTACAGGCGCCGCCACCACGCCCGGCTAATTTTTTTGTATTTTTAGTAGAGACGGGGTTTCATTGTGTTAGCCAGGATGGTCTCGATCTCCTGACCTCGTGATCCACCCGTCTCGGCCTCCCAAAGTGCTGGGATTACAGGCTTGAGCCACCGCGCCCGGCCTCCTGCGTCATGTTTTCTAAGAAAAATCCCTTTACTCAACCATTACAAGTGAAGTTTTATACTTGCCAACTTAGTATTGCTTCAGGTAAGAACTCACAAAAATGAACTCAAACTAAAGCTTAGCACAAGCTGAAACAACAGAGAAAGGAAGTGAGTTCCTTACTTTCCAATGTTCAACACTTTCCCCAGAGAACTGAAAATCATCTCGAATAGGTCTGATGAGCTGTTTCAAAGAACATACCTCCCTGCCACTTATAAAACCTGAAAGCTACTTTCCTTAACACACAGAGTTAACTGAGAGCCAGAGGGAAGAGCAGGGCAAAAAGTCCTTCCAGGTCATCAGCAACCCTCTCAGAATCTGTCTGTTTCCTTCCAGGATCAAATCCAGCATGCAGGTGACTACAGTCCCATCCCCTGGCATTATCTCACAGTGGTACAGAAGGTCTATGTTGGGAGCAAGCCCCTCAAAATCTAACCATAAACTGGCCCCAAAACTGGCCATAAACAAAATCTCTGCAGCACTGTGATATGTCCATAATGGCCCTAACGCCCAAGCTGGAAGGTTGTAGGTTTACAGGAATGACGGCAAGGAACACCTGGCCCACCCAGGGTGGAAAACCACTTAAAGGCATTCTTAAGCCACAAACAATTAGCATAAGCGATCTGTGTCTTAAGGGTGCGTTCCTGCTGCAGTTAATTCGGCCCAGCCCTTCGTTTCCCATAAAAGATACTTTTAGTTAATTTAGTATCTATAGAAACAATGCTAATGACTAGTTTGCTGTTAATAAATATGTGGGTAAATCTCTGTCCGGGGCTCTCAGCTCTGAAGGCTGTGAGACCCCTGATTCCCCACTTTACACCTCTACATTTCTGTGTGTGTGTCTTTAATTCCTCTAGCACCGCTAGGTTAGGGTCTCCCTGACCGAGCTGGTCTCGGCAGTCTGTGAGCTGCTGGAGGCCCCGTGAGCTGGGTCCAAGGACCTAAGGGGCAGCTCCACCCTCACTTCCACTCCAGTTTCCCCAGGCAGAAAAGTGAAGCCACCGGAGCCTGCTTTGTAATTCCCTACTCACTAAAGAAGCAGAAGGAAATGGAAAGTCCAAGATTATCTTTCTGTCTCCCTCTATCTGCCCATAAACTTTGTTAAAGTAAAGGGCACTTTGTTCTTGGAACGGACTCAGAACAGAATAGTTATCACAATATCAGAATGTACTTTATTTTAGGTAATCCTTAGCAATAAGGAGATATCCACGCACCTTAAAAAGGTGACTAAACTGCTAATTAGATGTATAGCAGGCTTAGGTTTGCCTCATCCTCACTCAACAAAAGTTTTAAGAGATTTTCAATCCAGGTGTAGTGGCTTATGCCTGTAATGCTGGCACTTTGGGAGGCCGAGGAAGGAGGATCACTTGAGCTCAGAAGTTTGAGACCAACCTGGCCAACACAGTGAGACCCCCATCTTTACAAAAAATTTTTAAAATTAGCAGGTGGTGTGGTGCACACCTGTGGTCTCACCTCCTCAGGAGACTGAGGTAGGAGGATTGCTTGAACCTGGGATGTCAAGGCTGCAGTGTGCTAAACCCTGTCTCAAAGAAAATAATAAAATTCTATGATTTACTGAACTGTGCTAAGGGCAGGCTCATGCACTGCGCTAACTAGAGGCTTAATTTGTGCTGCTTGCAGGCCCCTGCCACGTTAGGGGTGTAATAAACAAACAAAGGAGGGCTGAAGTTTATGGTAGCAGCAAACGAACACATAAAACACAAAAACAAAGAAAAAACTTTTATGTCAGAAGAAAACTTTATGTCATAATTGTATCCAAACAACGTAATTGCACTCAAACAACAGCTCTTTGGGGTTTTGTTTTTGTTTTTGTTTTTTGAGACAGAATCTCCCTCTGTCACTCTGGCTGGAGTACAGTGGTGCAATCTTGGCTCACTGCAAACTCTGCCTCCCGGGTTCAAGCGATTTTCCTGCCTCAGCCTCCTGAGTAGCTGGGATTACAGGCATGCACAACCATGCCAGGCTAATTTTTTGTATTTGTAGTAGAGAAGGGGGTTCACCATGTTGGCTAGGCTGGTCTTGAACTCCTGACCTCAAGTGATCCACCTGCCTCGGCCTCCCAAAGTGCTAACATTACAGGCGTGAGCTACCGTGCCCAGCCTCAAACAATAGCTATTTGGATAAGACAAAGTATTCCAATAGTCCTCAGCAGTTGCAAAAACAAAAACAAAAACCTAGCACTTTGGATTCCCATATTCTTATGCCTTATTGCTCCTTGACATCATCTGGATATTTGTCTCCACCCAGTTTTCATGTTGCGGGGCCTGGTTGGAGGTGATTGGATTATGAGGGTAGATTTCTCATGAATAGTTTAGCACCATCCCCTTGGTGCTGTCCTTGCAATAGTGAGTGAGTTCCTGTGAGATCTGGTTGTTTAAAAGTGTGTGGCCCCTGGCCAGGCACAGTGGCTCACGCCTGTAATCCCAGCACTTTGGGAGGCTGAGGCGGGCAGATCATGAGATCAGGAGTTCAAGACCAGCCTGGCCAACATGGTGAAACCCTGTCTCAACTAAAAATACAAAAATCAGCCAGGCATGGTGGAGCCAGCCTGTAACCCCAGCTACTCGGGAGGCTGAGGTAGAGAATTGCTTGAATCTAGGAGGCAGAGGTTGCAGTGAGCCGAGATCATGCTGCTGCGCTCCAGCCTGGGCAACAGAACAAGACTCCATCTCAATAAAAATAAAAAGTGTGTGGCCCCTCCCCACTCTCTCTCTTGCTCCTCCTCTGCCATGTGGGACACCAGCTCCTGCTTCACCTCCTACCTGGAGTAAAAGCCCCTGAGGCCTTATAGGAAGCTGAGCAGATGCTGAAGCCATGCTCATGCCACCTGCAGAACCATGAGCAAATTAAACCTCTTTTCTCTATAAATCACCCAGTCTCGGGTATTTCTTTATAGCATCTCAACAGTGGCTTTACACAATCCCTCCACAAAGGTACCTTTGCTCTGTCATTTTGGAAAATGATGGGTGAGATTTCAGAAACACCCAAGAACTCACCCAGAGATCTACCCTTAAAACCTGATTGATAATTGAGTTCATTCTGGTTCTTGGCTCAAGAAAGATCCTGGTAGTTTTAAGAAGGAAACAGCTTGTCACATAGGTAAGATGATTGTTCTAGAAGATGGAGGGTTGGATAACAGCAAATGAGGAAGGTACAGATATGAGAGCTGAATAAAAGAAAAAAAGTGAGAAAGGAGAATGCAGGAAAAGGTGGAGGGTGAAAGAAATCTCAAAGCATAGGTCAGGTTTCTGTTTACAAGTACATTTTTCTCCTCTCCCCCACTCAGCTCCCATTAAAAGAGTTTTATTTATTTATTACTATTATTTATTTATTTATTTATTTATTTATTTATTTATTTTGAGACGGAGTCTCGCTCTGTCGCCCAGGTTGGAGTGCAATGGGAATGGCACAATCTCAGCTCACTGCAACCTCCGCCTCCCAGGTTCAAGCGATTATCCTGCCTCAGTCTCCTGAGTAGCTGGGATTACAGGTGCCTGCCACCACACCTAGCTAATTTTTGTATTTGTCGTAGAGACAAGGTTTCACCATGTTGGTCAGGCTGGTCTGGAACTCCTGACCTCAGGTGATCCGCCTGCCTCAGCCTCCCAAAGTGCTGGGATTACAGGAATGAGCCACCACACCCGGCCAAAAGAGTTTTAAAAACTGCATTTGCACAGATTTCCTTAATCATACAGCTTAAAAGCCCCCATGGCCTAGGAAGGCTACTGTCAAAATAATACTAATACTAATACTAATGTGTTGGCGAGGATGTGGAGAAACTGGAACTCTGTGTGCCTCTGGTGGAAATGTGAAATGGTGCGGCCGCTGTGGAAAACCTTATGGTGGTTTCTCAAAACATTCAAAATAGAATGACTGTGGGATATGGTCCAGCCATTCCCCTTCTGAATACAGAAAATAATCAAAAGAGCTTTTATACGTCCATCATCAGTCTGTTTTGTATTGCTATAAGGGAATACTGAGACCGGGTAATTTATTTTAAAAAAATGTATTTGGCTCACAGTTCTGTGGGCTGAACAGGAAGCACAGTGCCCCATCTGCTTCTGGGGCAGCTTCAGGAAGCTTCCAATCAGGGAGGAAAGCAAAGAAGGGGCAGCGTCTCTCATGGTGAGAGAGGGAGCTAGGGAGAGGGAGGAGGTGCCAGCGCTTTTAAATGACCAGGTTTTGTCTGAATTCATAGAGTGTGAACTCACTTATTACTGTTAGGACAGCACCAAGCCATTCATAAGGGTCTTGCCTCCATGTCCCAAATACCTCCCACCAAGCGCCACCTTCAACCCTGGAGGTCACTTTTCAACATGAGATTTGGAGGGGACAGAACATCCAAACCAAATCACCCACTGCAGCATTATTCAATAGCCAAAAGGCAGAAGCAACCCACGTGTCCATCTACAGAAAATGGATAAACAAAATGTGGCCTGTACACAACGGAATAGTATTCAGGTGGCTCACGCCTATAATCCAGCACTTTGGGAGGCCACAGTGGGTAGATCATGAGGTCAGGGGTTCAAGACCAGCCTGGCCAAGATGATGAAACCTCATCTCTACTAAAAATACAAAAAATTAGCCAGACATGGGGGTGGGCACCTATAATCCCAGCTACTCAGGAGTCTGAGGCAGAGAACTGTTTGAACCCAGGAGGTGGAGGTTGCAGTGAGCTGAGATCACACCACTGCACTCCAGCCTGGGCAACAGAGCAAGACTCCACCTAAAAAAAAAAAAAAAAAGCAGATTCTGACACAAGCTAGCAACTGCCTGTAATCCCAGCTACTCAGGAGGCTGAGGCCAGGCGCGGTGGCCCATGCCTGTAATCCTAGCACTGTCAGAGGCCGAGGCAGGCAGATCACTTGAGGTTAGGATTTCGAGACCAGTCTGGTCAATATGGCAAAACCCTGTCTCTACTAAAAATATAAAAATTAGCCAGACGTGGTGGCAGGTGCCTGTAGTCCAGCTACTCAGAAGGCTGAGGCAGGAAAATTGCTTGAACCTGGGAAGCAGAGGTTGCAGTGAGCCGAGATAACGTTACTGCACTCCAGCCTACGGTATGGAGCAAGACTGTCTCTCCAAAAAAAAAAAAAAGCATGGATGAACCTTAAGGACATTTTGCTAATTGAAATAAGCCAGTCACAAAAAGAAAAGCAACGTATGGTTCTACTTAGATGAGGTCCCTAGAGTACTCAAATTCACAGACACAGAAAGTAGAAGGGTCTTTCCCAGGGGAAGAGAGAAGGGGAAAGTGGGGAATTATTGATTCATGGGTATAGAGTTTCAGATGAAAAGAGTTCTGGAGATGGATAGCAGTGAAGGTTGAATAACAATGTGAATATATTTAATACCACCAAATAATACGCTTATAAATGGTGAAGATGGGAAATTTCGTTCTGTTTATTTTACCACAATTAAAAAGGAAGCCCCACAGCCCACAGGACAGAATCCTCTCCTGGAGTTCGATGTCCCAGCTGCCATATCTCCACACATTGCCCTGGAATGTGATGGGTAACACATGAGCCTTGCTGGAAACACAAATTATCAGTCCCACCCAGACCTCCTGAATCGGAAACTCTGGGCCCTTGGGCCAAGTGTGGTGGGTCACACCTGTAATCCCAGCACTTTGAGAGGCCGAGGTGGGTGGATCACCTGAGGTCAGGAGTTCAAGACAACCCTGGCCAACATGGTGAAACCCCATCTCTCCTAAAAACACAAAAAATTAGCCAGGTGTGGTGATGGGTGCCTGTAATCCCATCTACTCAAGAGGCTGAGGCAGGAGAATCGCTTGAACCCAGGAAGCAGAGATTGCAGTGAGCCGAGATGATGCCATTGTACTCCAGCCTGGGCAACAAGAGCAACTCTATCTCAGAAAGAAAGAAAAGGAAGAAAAGGAAGAAAAGGAAGGAAGGAAGGAAGGAAGGAAGGAGAAAAAGAAAGAAAGAAAGGAAGAAAGAAAGAGAGAGAAAGAAAGAAAGAAAGAAAGAAAGAAAGAAAGAAAGAAAGAAAGATCACAAGATTGGGAGTTCAAGACCAATCTGGCCAACATGGTGAAACCCCATCTCTACTAAACATACAAAAATTAACCAGGCATGCTGGCAAGTGCCTGTAATCTCAGCTTCTCAGGAGACTGAGGCAAGAGAATTGCTTGAACCAGGGAGGCGGAAGTTGCAGTGAGTGGAGATCATGCCATTGCACTTCAGCCTGGACAAACAAGTGAGACTCTATCTAAAAAAAAAAGGGGGGAGCTGGAGAAGCAAGAGCAAACAAATTCAAAAGCTAGCAGAAGGCAAGAAATAACTAAGATCAGAGTAGAACTGAAGGAGATAGAGACACAAAAAACCCTTCAAAACATCAAGGAATCCAGGAGCTGGTTTTTTGAAAAGATCAACAAAACTGATAGACTGCTAGCAAGACTAATAAAGAAGAAAAGAGAGAAGAATCAAATAGACACAATAAAAAATGTTAAAGAGGATATCACCACCGATCCCACAGAAATACAAACTACCATCAGAGAATACTATAAACACCTCTATGCAAATAAACTAGAAAACCTAGAAGAAATGGATAATTCCTGGACACATACACCCTCCCAAGACTAAACCAGGAAGAAGTTGAATCCCTGAATAGACCAATAACAGGCTCTGAAATTGAAGCAATAATTAATAGCCTACCAGCCAATAAAAGTCCAGGACCAGATGGATTCACAGCTAAATTATACCAGAGGTACAAAAAGGAGCTGGGACCATTCCTTCTGAAACTATTTCAATCAATAGAAAAAGAGGGAATCCTCCCTAACTCATTTTATGAGGCCAGTATCATCCTGATACCAAAGCGTGGTAGGGACACAACAAAAAAACAGAGAATTTTATACCAATATCCCTGATGAACATCGATGCAAAAATCCTCAATAAAATAGTGGCAAACCAAATCCAGCAGGACATCAAAAATCTTATCCACCATGATCAAGTCGGCTTCATCCCTGGGATGCAAGGCTGATTCAACATACACAAATTGATAAATGTAATCCATCACATAAATAGAACCAATGACAAAAACCACACGATTATCTCAATAGATACAGAAAAGGTCTTTGACAAAATTCAACAGCCCTTCATGCTAAAATCTCTCAATAAACTAGGTATTGATGAAACATATCTCAAAATAATAAGAGCTATTAGGCCGGGTGTGGTGGGTCATGCTTGTAAACCCAACACTTTGGGAGGCTGAGCGGGCGGATCATGAGGTCAGGAGATCAAGACCATCCTGGCTAACACGGTGAAACTCCATCTCTACTAAAAATGCAAAAATTAGCCAGGTGTGGTAGCACACACCTGTAATCCCAGCTACTCAGGAGGCTGAGGCAGGAGAATCACTTGAATCTAGGAGGTGGAGGTTGCAGTAAGCCAAGATCACGCCATTGCACTCCAGCTTAGGCAACAAGAGAGAAACTCCGTCTCAAAAAAAAAAAAAAAAAAGCAATAATAATAATAATAATAATAATAATAAGAGCTATTTATGACAAACCCACAGCCAATATCATACTGAATCCGCAAAAACTGGAAGCATTCCCTTTGAAAACTGGCACAAGACAGGGATGCCCTTTCTCACCATTCTTAGTCAACATAGTGTTGGAAGTTCTGGCCAGGGCAATCAGGCAAGAGAAAGAAATAAAGGGTATGCAATTAGGAGAAGAGGAAGTCAGATTGTCCCTGTTTGCAGATGACATGATTGTCTATTTAGAAAACCCCATTGTCTCAGCCCAAAATCTCCTTAAGCTGATAAGCAACTTCAGCAAAATTTCAGGATACAAAATCAATGTGCAAAAATCACAAGCATTCCTATACACCAGTAAAGTCAGGGAGCCAAATCATGAGTGAACTCCCATTCACAATTGCTACAAAGAGAATAAAATACCTAGGAATCCAACTTACAAGGGATGTGAAGTACCTCTTCAAGGAGTACTACAAACCACTGCTCAACGAAATAAAAGAGGACACAAACAAATGGAAGAACATTCCATGCTCATGGACAGGAAGAATCAATAACGTGAAAACAGCCATACTGCCCAAGGTAATTTATAGATTCAATGCCATTCCCGTCAAGCCACCAATGACTGTCTTCACAGAATTGGAAGAAACTACTTTAAAGTTCATATGGAACCAAAAAAGAGCCCGCATTGCCAAGACAACCCTAAGCCAAAAGAACAAAGCTGGAGGCATCATGCTACCTGACTTCAAACTATACTACAAGGCTACAGTAACCAAAACAGCACAGTACCAGTACCAAAATAGAGAGACAGACCAATGGAACAGAACAGAGGCCTCAGAAATAACACCACACATCTACAACCATCTGATCTTTGACAAACCTGACAAAACAAGAAATGGGGAAAGGATTCCCTATTTAATAAATGGTGCTGGCAAAACTGGCTAGCCATATGTAGAAAGCTGATATTGGATCCCTTCCTTACACCTTATACAAAAATTAATTCAAGGTGGATTAAAGACTTAAATGTTAGACCTAAAACCATAAAAACCCTAGAAGAAAACCTAGGCAATACCATTCAGGATATAGGCATGGGCAAGGACTTGATGACTGAAACACAAAAAGCAATGGCAACAAAAGCCAAAATAGACAAATGGGATCTAATTAAACTAAAGAGCTTCTGCACAGCAAAAGAAACTACCGTCAGAGTGAACAGGCATCCTACAGAATGGGAGAAAATTTTTGCAATCTGCTCATCTGACAAAGGGCTAATTTCCAGAATCTACAAAGAACTTAAACAAATTTGCAAGAAAAAAAAACCCCATCAAAAAATGGGCAAAGGATATGAACAGACACTTTTCAAAAGAAATTTATGCAGCCAACAGACACATAAAAAATGCTCATCATCACTGGTCATCAGAGAAATGCGAATCAAAACCACAGTGAGATACCATCTCACATCAGTTAGAATGGCAATCATTAAAAAGTCAGGAAACAACAGATGCTGGAGAGGATGTGGAGAAATAGCAACACTTTTACACTGTTGGTGGGAGTGTAAACTAGTTCAAACATTGTGGAAAACAGTGTGGTGATTCCTCAAGGATCTAGAACTAGAAATACCATTTGACCCAGTGATCCCATTACTGGGTATATACCCAAAGGATTATAAATCATGCTACTATAAAGACACATGCACACGTATGTTTATTGTGGCACTATTCACAATAGCAAAGACTTGGAACCAACCCAAATGTCCATCACTGATAGACTGGATTAAGAAAATGTGGCACATATACACCATGGAATACTATGCAGCCATAAAAAAGGATGAGTTCATGTCATTTGCAGGGACATGGATGAAGCTGGAAACCATCATTCTGAGCAAACTATCACAAGGACAGAAAACCAAACACTGCATATTCTCACTTATGAGTGGGAATTGAACAATTAGAACACTTGAACATAGGGCGGGGAACATCACACATGGGGGCTTGTCATGGGGTGGGGGGCGTGAGGAGGGATAGCCTTAGGGGAAATACCTAATGTAAATGATGAGTTAATGGGTGCAGCAAACCAACATGGCACATGTATACCTATGTAACAAATCTGTACATTGTGCACATGTACAGGTACCTAGAACTTAAAGTATAATAAATAATAATAAATAAATAGATAAATAATAATAATAATAAAAAGAAATCTGGGCAAGGTAGGTTTCACACACATGTGTACTTCCAAGACTAGCAATGATGAGCAGGTGGGCGGTGGAATCATACATTTGCTTCCTGGTGTCCTGATGGTCACCCACAAAGCCCACGCACATGAACACACACCCCAGAGTGTTCTAAGGATGCCTCTTCTTTCTTACCTACTGATGTCAGAGGGGGAATGATGTGGAATGTGGCCAGGGACTGTGGGGATTACTGGGACAAGGGATTTTCTATTTCAATACTGGGGAATTCCTGGGCAAACCAGGAAGCTGGGCCGCCCTACCTATAACACCGACTTGCTGAATTGTCAAACCTAAAGAGAGCTTCCAGCTCATCTAATCTGTGGGTTCACCTCTCTGGTTATGGATGAGAATTACCTAAGGAGTTTAAAAAACAAGCAAACAAACAAAAGACCCAGCGCGGTGGCTCACACCTGTAATCCCAGCACTTTGGGATGCTGACCTCATGAGGTCAGGAGATCGAGACCATCCTGGCTAACACGGTGAAACCCGTCTCTACTAAAAATACAAAAATAAATTAGCCAGGCATGGTGGCGGGCACCTGTAGTCCAGCTACTCGGGAGGCTGAGGCAGGAGAACGGTGTGAACCTGGGAGGCAGAGCTTGCAGTGAGCCGAGATTGAGCTACTGCCCTCCAGCCTGGGCGACAGAGCGAGACTCCGTCTTAAAATAAATAAATAAAAATAAGTTCCTGGGTCTCTCATCAGACCAATGAAATCAATATGTCCAGGTGCAAGGCCCAGGCATCAGTACTTTCTAGAAGCTTCCCAAGAGCGGTGAGCAGCCAGCATGAAGAACGGAGGATCTAATCCAGCTTCTCTCCCCGATAGGCGAGGAATCTGATGCCACAAAAGGTTATTTGTCCAAGGTCACACAATTATTAAGAGGCAAGCTCAGAGTTCCGGATTCTTGGGCCAGTGTCCTTTGCATAGGACAGACTTTTTATAGATGTTAATTACTGACTCATTGCCTGCAATCGACCCCCTGCCCAGTGCTGTTAATCAGGGCAAGGCGCCCACACACCACCAGTCTGGCCTTCAATAAAGCAGCGCTTTGAGCTTCCAGCGGGGTTTGTTGGGGTAGAGGGGATCGCAGGCCTCTCCTTCCCTGCTCCCTCCTGATCTTCCTCCCTGGGCCGTTTTCAGTTCAGCAGTCCTCAGGCTGATCTTTCAAATTCAGCCCCTACTCCTTGCCCAGGGATTAGATTCAGCCCCTACTCCTTGCCCAGATATCGCCTTTGCTCCGATTTACAAGACGTGGCCTCAGCAGTTTGATCGCAGCCCTCTGTCCCCTCAGCTCTGGGCGTCCATCTGCTGTGGACACTGGGGTGGCTGACCGGGACCAGGAGCCCAGTGCATCTGCAGCCCGTTTGGCCCATTCCCACCCAGAGGAGCTGGGACAAAGCTTTTTCAATCCCAACGCTTATCGTGGTGGAAAAGCAGACCTCGGTGCTTGGCCAGTCTGTGCAGACACTTCTCTGGTCCTCCGACCAAGCTGCAGTCCTGAGGAACAGTGGCAGCAGGAGGACACAGTGCGGACGCTCCTGTCGCTCAGACAAGATGAGGGGAAGCCTCAAAAAAGAAACAGAATGACTGAAGAATGAAAGGAGAGGCAAGGCGCCTCTCTTCAACCAGGGGTCCCGTGCTGCACTCTGTGCCCCTCCCAGTGCCCCTCATATCTCTGGGGCCTTCCTGGTCACCGGCACCCTCGTGGCCCGTGGTGCTTCAGTGCTGCGATCGGGCCCTGCGGCCACTGAGTCTTTCCTCCTGGTCTTTGCGGAGGTTTCACTTGGAAGAGGAGGCCAGCGCCGTCAGGGTCTGGGACCCTGGCTGCTCTCAGAGAGCCCAGGTCCTGTTCCAGGCTACTGGATCAGAACTCTGGTGGAAAACAACCAGTAATTCGTCTTTCTTTCTCTCTCTCTCTCTCTCTCTTTCTCTCAAGAGGTAGTCTCGCTCTGTCGTCAGTGGTGCCATCTCCGCTCACTGCAACCTCCGCCTCCCGGGTTCAAGTGATTCTCCTGCCTCAGCCTCCCGAATAGCTGGGATTACAGGCGCCCACCACCGCGCCCGGCTAATTTTCGTATTTTTAGTTGAGACGGGGTTTCGCCATGTTGGCCAGGCTGGTCTCGAACTGCTGACCCCAGGTGATCCACCCGCCTTGGCCTCCCAAAATGCTGGAATTACAGGCCTTAGCCACCGCGCCCGGCTTCGTGTTTCTTGAAAGCTCCCCAGATGGTTGGGAAGCACAGGGAGGTTTGGGAAACGTTGCTCATGTGATCCATTTAGACTGTTTCTTTCTGTTTGAACCCTTCTTCCCGCGCACACCTGGGTTCCCGGCGCTCTGGCCCGGGCTGCGGCCCCGCGATTGATTCCAGCTCGGTCCCGGGCACCAACTCTCCGCCTTGAGGAACGCGCAGGCCTTCCGGGTTCGCACTGCCCTCCTGGCAAGCGGTAAGTGGAAGGGTTGAGCTGTTAAACCAGCAGCCCATTGCCTTCCAGTGCTTACTTTGGGATTTAGGCAGGCTGTTATTACTACCTTTCTATTTAAAATTTGAAGAACACACACCGTCTGAAGCAAACACCCTTTAAAGGCCTGCAGTGTGATGAGTAAGCCACCAGAGGGCGCCCGAGCTCCACAACTCATCCTGGTCCAAGGCCCCGCAATGCCCAGCCCAGGGAGGGCGCGCAGCGCGTCCAGGAGTCCGGGGCTTCCGTGGTCTGATCCCAGGAAAGAACTGGACACTTATTTAAAAGCCGGGTACGGTAGCTCAAGCCTGTAATCCCAGCACTTTGGGAGGGCGAGGTGGAAGGATCACTTGAGCTCAGGAGTTCAAGACCAGCCTGGGCAACATGGCAAGACCCTGTCTCTGCCTAAAAAATAAAAGCCATGGTTTTCCCACCTCTACCAATAGTGAGAGATGTGGCTATTGAAAAAAAAAGTCATTCGTGTGGATAGAGCCCAGGAAGAAAAAGAGTTGGCTCTTTGGATTAAAGTGTTATCCTGCCCAGTGGTGGATGTAATAAGATTTAAACCAAAACAATTATCTCTAGAGTGAAATTTTAGGCGTCAAAGGATGAGAGGTTTTTGGGAGGGCAGTGAGAATTTCAAATTCAGATACTTTGGATCCTGAATCCAGACCTTCTGAATCCTGTGAACTCAGACAGCATCCCTGCTCCCTCCCACAAAACCTCCCCACTGGTAGTGAGAAAAGGATCGGAGTATTTGAAATGCTGGCTGGCTGTAGAGCCAGGCAGGCTACAGCAGGAATGACTGAGGTTAGACGAAAGGAAGGCCCCGAGGAAGGGAGCACCCTGATGGGTGACTGAGGAAGGGAGAGCTGATGGACCTCCAGAAGGCAGGGAGTGTGTTCTCTCCGTGATAAACTGGCACACTGTGATTAGTGGAATTGCTTATTAAGTATCATGGTACCGAGACAGTGAGAGCACCCAGCTGTGGGAGGTGTGGTCCCAGCCCCAAACCCGCCCCCGCCTCACTGTGACTTCACCTCCCCAGGTGTTGGTGAGGAACAGGTAACTCACATGTAAGCTTTTTATAGAGGAAAGACAGTTCCCTTAGACTTGTTTTTTTGTTATTTTTTGTTTTGTTTTGTTTTGTTCTTTGTTTTTGTTTTTTTTCTTTTGAGACAGAGTTTCACTCTTGTCCCCCAGGCTGGAGTGGAAATGGCGCTATCTCGGCTCACTGCAACCTCCACCTCCCGGGTTCAAGCGATTCTCCTGCTTCAGCTTCCCGAGTAGCGTAGCTGGGATTACAGGCATGTGCTGCCACGCCCAGCTAGGTTTTGTATTTTTAGTAGAGATAGGGTTTCACCATGTCAGCCAGGCTGGTCTCAAACTCCTGACTTCCAGTGATCTGTCTGCCTCAGCCTCCCAAAGTGCTGGGATTACAGGCGTGAGCCACCGCACACAGCCAGACTTCTTTTCTTCTCATCTAAACTCGCTTTTTAATTTTTTCTCATAAATCTTCCTTTCTAGATCCCAGGTCTCTTGATGTCCCCAGAATAAACATATTTAACTTCCTAAACTGTGCTGTCCTAAACAAAACAGTGCCCTAAGGCGGCTCCAGACAGGCTGGGGTGCTGTGACGAGTGCCATTCGTAGAGTGACCAAGTGACTGTCAGTATCATGCAGGCAGTTAAGGCAATTAATTAAATACCTCAGTGTGATTTTGTTTTTCTAACTGCAAAAAGATGTAGAAATAAAATAATAAAGCAAAAAGACATTTTGTCCCGATTCACACAAACGTGGCCATGAACTAAGCCAATCTATCTTGCTAGCATGGGCCCAGCACCCCCCACTTCTGAGGTCACTGGGTACTGTAATTCTGTCCTGCTTGGTGGATAAGCGGGTACGGTTTTACACTGGAAGGGACCTTGGCAATCAGGCTGGCTCTCTTATTTTTGTTATTTGCAAATCCATTAAGTGTATCTTCCATGCCTTCAAGATGCTAAATGTGTTAGATCTACGCAGCCCACCTCTAGAGACCCTCTTCCAGGCTTGACATCCATTTGTTAATCCACACCATTGTTTACAGTTGCTCAACTAGTTCTGAGTTCACTTACATGTACTATGGAACCAACCACAATGTTCCTTTTTGTCCCCTTAGAGGTCATGAAATAATTTTTCAAAGTTTCTCCTTTTCTCGTCAGTACTAAAATGTCCTTTTCTTTAAAAAATATTTTGTCTTTCCTGCCTTAATAACCTTTTTAATGATGTTGAGTTTTATGTTAAAAAAGTAACAGCTCAGTTGAAGGGTGTTAACTCATATGTCAACTGGGTGACCACAATGCTATCGTGCATGTTTGTGTGTGTGCATGTGTGTGTGCACTGGAAGGAAGTAAAGCATTGATGGTGATTGGATTAGAATCATGGACTATAAGTGGTCTTGAAATATGGTATTAGTATTACACTACTTTCATGATTACTAAATGCCAATCAGAACTTACATCTTCAATTGAAAGCACACCTGGCCCGGCTCGCACAGTGGCTCACACCTGTAATCCCAGCTCTTTGGGAGGCTGAGGCAGGTGGATCACTAGAGGCCAGGAGTTCGAGAGCAGCCTGGCCCACATAGTGAAACCCTGCTTCTACTAAAAATATAAAAATTAGCTGGACATGGTGGTGGGCACCTGTAATCCTAGCTACTCAGGAGGCTGAGGCAGGAGAATCACTTGAACCTGGGAGGTGAAGGTTGTAGTGAGCTGAGATCATGCCACTGCACTCCAGCCTGGGCAACAGAGCAAGACAGCCTCTCTTCCTGTGTCTGTTTCATGTCTGCTTTTCCCCTCAAAGTCTAAACTCAATGGAGAGATGACTTGAGGTTTCTACAGTGGGATGGAGAAGAGCTGAGCGTCTTTGCAAGGAGAAAGGTGACTATAAAGAGAGACAGAAAAGAACTTCCCAAGGCATAGGAAGGGGCTGGCAGGTCCTTCTGGCAGCAGGACTGTGCCCTGCTCGGTGTTGCACTTGAGGGGTGCAGTCCTCAGCAGGCCGGGGTTGTGTGGGGCCCAGGGAGGCAGGGTCCTGTTACCGAGGCCTCCAGTCTTGGCAGAATCCTGGGTCTTGGCAGAATCCTGGGCATTGGAGAGGGCAAAGAGCAACCGAGCTGCTGGCTCCAGGGGACCGTGTGGGCGGGGCATGGACCTCGGCTGTGGTCAAGGCAGCCTGGAGGATACAGGACTGTGCCATATTTTGGGGACCACAAAAGGCTTCTGATCCAGTTCCTCCCCTAGGGAGAGGGCTGCAGGGTCTGCAATGACTGAAATTGGATTTCCAGCCAGTTCCATGGAAGGCTATCTTCATTTTATTTGATTTCTTGAAAATAAAGGTAAAACTTCCTGCACACCTGGATTGGTGGTGGCTGATTTACTCCTGAGACCGTTACAAATTCTCAGCAGGCCAGGAGCACAATTCAGATGGATAGGAGGAAATCAGTGTGTGGCTCCTTCCTTCCTCCCTGCATTCCCACAACCTTCTCAAGCATTTGCAGGTGTCAAGCCCTGGACACAGAGAGACACAGGGGAAACTCCAGAGGGCTGGAGGCCAAGCCCTCCTACAGGAGCTGGTGGTGTAGGAAGGGAGGTTAGGCAGGGCAGCCACATTGTGATGTGAGGGGCTCTGAGACAGGGGCCCTGAGGAACAGGCAGGGCTCAAGAGCTCAGGGTCCCGGGGTCCTGGGCTAGACCTGTTTTCAGGACACGATGGCTCCTTATCGAGCACCCTCTTGGTATCTCAAACTCACTAATGGCACACAGGAGGGTTAAATTAAGAAATTTAAAAATTGGACTAAATCACTGCCGCTAAGATGGAATTCCTCTGTGCCCTGGAGTGGGTTCCTCCAGCACTCAGTTCCCAACCAGGTAGGTCTTGGCTCCCACCTGGCCCTCTTGTCTGTCTAGCCCTGACTTTGTACTTGCCATCTATTTGATGTATTACGCATTTATCGAGGGCCCTCTGGGTGTGCACAGCACTGAACTAGATGAAATCTGATCAACTGTGAAGAAGAAAGGATGGTGTTCTCAGTGTCCAAGTCTCATACATAAAACCACACTAACCTCCCACCCTACTGTCCCCTGTAGTGACCAGAAGGTGGACCTGGTGGGGTCAAGGGAACCACAGAGAATATGCTGATATTAACACACGTGGGAACCAGCAGAATAGGGAGGCTCCAGGACATACTCATGACTCTCAGGTCCAACTGGAAAAGAAAATAGAGAGGCTTGGCACTGTGGCTCACGCCTGTAATCCCAGCACTTTGGGAGGCTGAGGCGGGTGGATCTCCTGAGGTCAGGAATTCAAGACCAGCCTGGCCAACATGGTGAAACCCTGTCTCTACAAAAATTAGCTGGGCATGATGGCAGGTGCTTATAATCCCAGCTACTCGGGAGACTGAGGTAGGAAAATGGCTTGAACTTGGGAGACAGAGGACTCAGTGAGCTGAGATTGCACCATTGCACTCCAGCCTGGGTGACAGAGCAAGACTCCGTATCAAAAAAATAAAAATAAAAATAAAGAAAAGAAAAGAGAATAGAGAAATAATGGGGATGAGAAACTTTTCACTATGGATGTGGTAAAGTGTGGTTCTTCCATATGCAGATCTCCAATCGTAAGAAAAATATCACAGAACATTCAGAAGTTGTCTAGCTTCATCCTTTCTCCAGTGCCCTGCATCTCTTGCAAGGGAGTAAATTAATAAGTCAGGAGTTAGGACCCAGCGATATGTTTTAGACTTACACGATCTGACAGCTGACTGCAAATCAATGAAGTGCACTTTGAGAAGCAGCGCACTTGGCAAGAGGGGTTGAGACTGTTTTATTCCACTCCAGGTGTTGCTGTCCTCTTGGGTTCCACTTCAGATTTTGAACCCCTGCATTTTCTTTTCAAAACCCCCTTTTCCAATGGAAATGCTCTGTTGTTAAAAAGGAAGAAATTGTCTTTCTGAAACTGACATCACGATGCTCCCAGATTTTATGCTGATTCTCATCATCCTTGGCATCCCTTCCTCAGGTAAGCACAAGTCACACTAAATTAAAACTACAGTTGCAGACTTATTTAAGCAGAGGAGGCAAAACTATGGTGTTGATAATGTTAGAATTACAACATGTAATGCACAGGATACATTTAGCATAACCTTTAAAATGTGGCCCAAATGAGTAATTCTATGAGATGTGGGGGTTTTTTGCTGAAGAAATCATATCTATGAATTTCATAATGTTTATGTTTTTGTCATTTGCTGCATTTCTCCTTCTGAATCACTATGAGCTTGGTAAGAAAACACAAAAGCAGGAAAAACATTACTGAATGCACTAAGCATTACTCAGAGAATTGTTCAAATATTTGGCACAGAAATTTATTATATCGACATTTTTCTGTCATACTTACTAATAATTTCTGTATCTGCGTGTAGATATTTAATTTTGTCCAATATGCCCTGTAGACCTATGTAAATATTTTAATAAATTTGTGTATGTAGGTAGATTTAGTATGTTTATATATCACAATTAAACACAAATGTATCAAAACTCTATGAATATGTGTTTTATGTGACTATTATCAACTGAAAATAGAAGAATTTTTGATAAGGATGAAGGACAAATAAAAGGAAAGCGTGAAAGGTAGAGACAGACACACAGAGAAAGAGAACAAAAAGAAAAGGAAAGAGGAATAAAGTACTGAAAGGCTTTGGGGATTGGTCATTTGCACCTGCCAATTTCCTGGGTTTGGGAATCATTTCACTTTTTGTGTAACTTGAGAACAGAAAGTTTTCCCCCATTGAATCAGAAACCATCTGAAACCGCAGCCAGATGGTGAGAAAAGGGTCGGTCCACCAGCAATTTGTATTAATTTCTCAGTAGTATTTTTGCCACGTTTGATTATTGTAATTTTCAAATGGAAAACTGAAGACACTGAGGGAGATTTGCCCAAATCCAGAAATAAATTCTACATTTCAAGGTCCCAAGACTGTGAGGCACCTGAACATTATCCTATTGTCAAAAACAGTCTTTTCTCAGACCAAGGACTCAAAGTGGAGCAGGAATTTCTAAATGCAGAAAGCCTCAAACTCACTTTCAAATATCATGAAATTTGGACTTTTCAAAGTCTTAAATGCAGTTTGCCAATCACAAAAATAATAAGAAACTTCTGTGTGTTTGAGTTTACCATTAATATACGTGTGTCTGATGTTTTTCTGTCTTTATTATTCTATTTATTATAAAATAATTCATTCTCATCACTCTTTTCCCAGAGAATGATTTCTCTCAATGGCTAGCGAGGGTGTTGAGCATAAACTCTCTTGGTTCAGCTAAGCCTCGTCCTCTGTGCACAATCAGGATTATATAAGAAAACTGGAATTGCTTGGCACCTGGCACTGGTCTCCATTGTGTGGGCTGGAAGAGTTTGAGAAGATTGTGTGATCTTTCACAAATCTATAATAAATCTAATAACCTGTGATAAATCTTACATCTGTATTTCTAGATCCATTAGCATCTGCTCATATTTTTAAATCTGTTCCATATTTCCTTACGTTTTTTAACTTTACTACTCATTGTAAAGAAAATAGTTTCTTCTTGTTATGCAAAACTACATTTTTCAAATTACAAGAGGCAACCCCTTCATTTTTATATTTCTGGCTTTGGTAAAGAGGCTCCTCCGGCGTGGCCATGGGGTGTCTCTCATATTGCTATTTCACATTTTGTGTGTGGTGTCTGCTCTCAAAAAGCAAGAGGTGTATCTTATTTATCTTCCCATCTCTCTTACAACATTATGATATGATAAGACATCATGTGTTTATTCATTCAATAAATACTTATTGAGCATCTACTGTATCCCAGGAATGGTTCCAGTGTCTAGGAATGCAAGAGGAAATGAAAACAAAGCCATTCTAATAAGTTCTCTGCTGGGCATCGTGGCTCACACCTGTAATCCCAATACTTTGGGAGGCCAAGGTAGGCAGATCACCTGAGGTCAGGAGTTTGAGACCAGCCTGACCAACATGGTGAAACTCCGTTTCTACTAAAAATACAAAAAATTAGCCAGGTGTGGTGGCACACGCCTGTAATCCCAGCTACTCAGGAGGCTGAGGCAGGAGAATTGCTTGTACCTGGGAGGCAGAGGTTGCAGTGAGCTGAGATCACACCATTGCACTCCAGCTTGGGCAAAAAGAGTGAAACTCGGTCTCCCCCCCCCCCAAAAAAAAGAGTTCTCATGCTATCAAGAATCCATTAAATATGCATTCTTTGATTTCACCATGAGGGCTAGCTCCATGGGCGTGGTATGCTTTTTTTTTCTTTTTTTTTTTTTTTGACAAGGTGGCAATAGTGGAAGGAAAAACCATAACATACCAAAAGGTGTCAAAGCAAAAAAGTCCACATTTCCCAATCGTCTTTGCTGAGATTTGAAATTCTTCAGTAATTTCTTTTTTTTTTTTTTTTTTTTTGAGACGGAGTCTTGCTCTGTCGCCCAGGCTGGAGTGCAGTGGCGCCATCTCGGCTCACTGCAAGCTCTGCCTCCCAGGTTCACACCATTCTCCTGCCTCAGCCTCCTGAGTAGCTGGGACTACAGGTGCCTGCCACCACACCAGGCTAATTTTTTTGTATTTTTAGTAGACACAGGGTTTCACCATGTTAGCCAGGATGGTCTCAATCTCCTGACCTCGTGATCCGCCCGCCTCGATCTCCTAAAGTGCTGGAATTACAGGCGTGAGCCACTGCGCCCAGCCTTGTTTTTGTTTTGTTTTGTTTTGTTTTGTTTTGTTTTGTTTTTTGAGATGGAATCTTGCTCTGTCATCCAGGCTGGAGTGTAGTGGCGATTTCGGCTCACTGCAACTTTTGCCTCCTGGATTGAAGGGATTCTCCTGCCTCAGCCTCCTGAGTAGCTAAGATTACAGGTGCCCACCACCACACTTGGCTAATTTTTTTTTATTTTTAGTAGAGATGGGGTTTCACCATGTTGGCCAGGCTGGTCTCAAACTCCTGACGTTAGGTGATCCACCCGCCTTGGACTCCCAAAGTGCTGGGATTACAGGCGTGAGCCACCGCGCCCGGCCCAATTATTTCTTTTCTGTCCTGGCTGAGGATAAAACAAATGGCATTATCAGTAAAATCATAAATAATCCTGAAGATTTTTATGAAATCCTGTTCGTAAAATTATGAACAGGTGCTGATGGATCTAGAAATACTCACAGATCTGAGATTTATAAGAGGTTATTGGATTTAGTATAGATCTGTGAGAGAGAAAAGTTTTATCTATTAAGCCTTATCAGTTGTTTGTACCTCAGTGTGTGTTTGTCAAATTTTGTTAAAAGTGGATGTTGATATGGTGGAGGGAAGAGAGCAGGGGCGTCTGAGAGACTGAGGAAAGGAAATAGAATCAAGAATAAAGAGACTGGTAGGATGTACCAGGCTAAGGCGTGCAGATCATGAAGTCAGGAGATCGAGACCATCCTGGCCAACGTGGTGAAACCCCGTCTCTACCAAAAACACAAAAATTAGTTGGGTGTGGTGGCACATGCCTGTAATCCCAGCTACTTGGGAGGCTGAGGCAGGAGAATTGTTTGAACCAGGGAGTCGGAGGTTGCAGTGAGCCGAGATCACGCCACTGCACTCCAGCCTAGCAACAGAGAAAGATTCTGTAAAAAAAAAAAAAAAAAAAAAAAAAGACCAAGGGTGCTGCAATGGTTCACGTCTGTAATCCAACATTTTGCGAGGCCAAAGCAGGAGGATTACTTGAGCCCAGGAGCTCAAGACCAGTCTGGACAACATAGTGAGAGACATCCGTCTCTACAAAAAATTTGAAAATTAGCCAGGCATGGTAGTGTGTTCCTGTAGTCCCAGCTACTCGGGAGGCTGAGGCAGGAGGGTCACATGAGCCCAGGAGGTCGAGGCTGCAGTGAGCCATGATCATGCCACTGCACTCCAGCTTGGGCAACAGAGCAAGGCCTTGTCTCTATTAAAAAATAAAAAGAATAAGGCCAAGGTGGGCAGATCACGAGGTCAGGAGATCGAGACCATCCTGGCGAACACGGTGAAACTCCGTCTCTACTAAAAATACAAAAAAATTAGCCGGGTGTGGTGGCGGATGCCTGTAGTCCCAGCTACTCGGGAGGCTGAGGCAGGAGAATGGCGTGAGCCTGTAGGCGGAGCTTGCAGTGAGCCGAGATCGCGCCACTGCACTCCAGCCTGGGCGACAGAGCGAGACTCTGTCTCAAAAAATATATATAAAAATAAATAAATAAATAAATAAATAAATATAATAAAGAGACCAGGTCAGGTCTTCAATTCCAAAGGAAAATTTCTTTGTCTTAAGGTATTACTAGGCACCTCATCAATATCTTTCATGATTTTATTCAGTGGGGCTGAGAGAGCCCCAACCCCCTCACAGAGGTGTCTCCCCAGTCCCCTGGTAGCTGTGTTACTTTTACCTGATTGCTCTGTCTGTTGAGATAAACAGCATCTGTGAGTGAAGGGCTGCTCCCCAGTCATGGGCACATCTTAAACTCTGGCTGTCTTTTGTATCTTGAAAACAGCAAATATCTGGGGTTAATAGGCCAATTTTGTCGATGTTTCTTAGACACAAAGACTCTAAAAGCCCAAAAGGTGTGAGCTGCTGGAGGCCTCAGGCATCACCCATTCCCTTTTCTTATTGGGAGATGTTAAATGCTTGGAATCAGCACCAGAACCCATGGTCTCTAAATCTGAGTCCAGTGCTTCTCAATGTTAAATAAATATTTGTTGGATTCTCATCCTAATGAGTGATGACTTAGGCAAGGGAATCAGCCTTCTGAGCCAACAGCAGCACACTCTCCCAGAGCCTGTCCCAGCCTGAGCTTGGTGCACAGGAGATGACCAGCATCAGGCCAAGTGCACTCCATCCCTGTCTCTGCCTCCGAACTGAAGCCTTCACACTCGCTCTCTGGCTCTCCATCTTCCTTCCTCTGCCCATGGAGTTGTCTGTCTGGCCCCAAAGGAAATATACACATTTATTTAAAATAGAAGTAAACATTTATTTATTTATTTATTTATCAGAGCCTCACTGCACCACCCAGGCTGGTCTCAAACTCCTGGCCTCAAGCAATCCTCCTGCCTCAGACTCCCAAGTAACTGGGATTTACAGTTGTGAACCACCACACCCAGCCCCCCAGGAAATATTTTGGCGAAGAAAAATGAGACAAAGATTAAGCAAGGAGGCCAGGCGCCATGGCTCACGCCTGTAATCCCAGCACTTTCGGAGGCCAAGGTGGGCAGATAACCTTTGGTCAGGAGTTTGCAACCAGCCTGGCCAACATGGGGAAACCCTGTCTCTACTAAAAATACAAAAATTAGCCGGGTGTGGTGGCAGGCACCTGTAATCTCAACTACTTGGGAGGCTGAGGCAGGACAATCACTTGAGCCCAGGAGGTGGAGGTTGCAGTGAACTGACATCACGCCACTGCACTCCAGCCTGGGTGAAAGGAGCAAGACTCTGTTAAAAAAAAAAAAAAAAAAAAAAAAAAAGCAAGGAAAAGCAGTAGAAGAGAGAAAAAGGAAGAACAGGGGTTTAGAGAAGTAGCAAAATTTCTTTTTTACCAACAGAGGTGGTGTAAAGTTTAACACGCAGCGAATACTCTCTGAAGCCGTGTTGTTGGACTAAGTGTGTGTGTTTGGGGCTGGGGGGAGACAGACTCAAAGCAAGGAAATGTTGGGTGCACACGGCCACATGTGAGGCAGGAATGTGCCGTCGCTGAAGAGCATGGGACATCCTCCACCAAGGGGCACAACCAGAGCGGTGCCCACTGGGGAGGCCCTGGGTGAAGGCCTCTGTGCCTGACTGACTACAGCAGAGGGAGTCTCAAGTGTGTGACATAACCTGTCACCAAGGCTTAGAGTCTCCCTACCGCCAAACAAATGCTGTTTGTGATGTGATTTTAGAATATACACCACGGAATACTATGCAGCCATAAAAAAGGATGAGTTCATGTCCTTTGCAGGGACATGGATGCAGCTGGAAACCATCATTCTGAGCAAACTATCACAAGGACAGAAAATCAAACACCACATGTCCTCACTCATAGGTGGGAACTGAACAATGAGAACACTTGGACACAGGACGGGGAACATCACACACAGGGGCCTGTCATGGCCGGGGGTGGGGTAGGGGGAGGATAGCATTAGGAGACATACCTAATGTAAAGGACGAGTTAGTGGGTGCAGCAAACCAACGTGGCACATGTATACCTATGTAACAAACCTGCATGTTGTGCACATGTACCCTAGAACTTAAAGTATAAAATAAAATAAAATAAAAATATCATTCAGCTGGGCAAGATAGCTCACGCACGTAATCCCAGCACTTTGAGAGGCCGAGGCAGGCAGATCACGAGGTCAGGAGATCGAGACCATCCTGGCTAACATGTGGAAACCTTGTCTCTACTAAAAATACAAAAATTAGGTGGGTATGGTGGCACGTGTCTGTAATCCCAGCTACTTGGGAGGCTGGGAAAGGAGAATCCCTTGAACCTGGGAAGCGGAGGTTGCAGTGAGCCAAGATCGCGCCACTGCACTCCAGCCTGGCAAGAGTGAGACTCTGTCTCAAAAAAATAAAAATAATAGAATTCTTCCAGGTAGTAGGTTGCTCTAAATAACAGTAAAGGATTCTGGAAAATACAATGCTAACAGCAAAACATCAAAAATAGCAATAACAGCAAATACATGTTTATCGAATTGAATTTTTGGAATAAGAGAAGATGGCTGGCCTGGCCACCAGAAGACCACGCAGGCCACCATCAGCTGGATGACCCTGGGCAAGGCTCCTCTCAATGCCCCAGTATCTTCACCTGTAAAACGAGGGGCTGGAGTGATCCTGGAGGTCCTTCTTGGTTTTATTGTCTTAACTTCATTATCAGTTCAATTTTCCTTCCTCTTTCATTGTGGCTGAAATTGGATCCAAGCTTCTCTAAGAAATGCATCCATGTCCAAGAGTGGTGACTTATGCCTGTAATCCCAGCACTTTGGGAGGCTGAGGCGGGCAGATCACTTGAGGTCAGGAGTTGGAGACCAGCCTGACCAATGTAGCGAAACCCTGTCTCTACTAAAGATACAAAAATTAGCCGGACATGTTGGTGCAATCCCAGCTACTCAGGAGGCTGAGGCACGAGAATCGCTTGAACCTAGGAGGTTGCCTTGAGCCAAGATCATGCCACTGCCCTTCAGCCGGGGTAACAGAGCAAGACTTCATCTAAAAATATATATATATATATGTGCATCCACAATGGAGGACACTCATCTTCTGAGAAAAAATTCTTGGTTTCTCAATGGATTACTGAAATGAATCTTAGAATATTGTGATTAATCTTAAATATAAGTTATTTTGCAAAAATTTGGTCTATGCACAACTTTCCAGGAATCCTTTTATTCCATAATACAAAGACCACTTGTCCTGGAAACCTTGAGCGTATCTGTGATTTTACGTCTTCGGGAGCAGTGAGCCAGGCTGGCTCTGCCTCATTCCCCTGGGTCACAAAAAACACTGTTATGGCCTTTTGTTCATGTGTTCATTTGTTCATTCAAATATCATCAAATATTTATGGAGGCCCTGGTCTCAAAGGATCAACTGTGAGAAGCACTTGATCTTTCTTATAATGTTCTATTTCACAAGAAGGACAAACCAGAAACATTTCCAGGCTTGTCCTCTAAGTCTGCTTCAATAATGCCAATGACTTCAGCTTCTATTTTGGAAAGGTTTGGAAATTTCAGGATATTAAGCAGAAATCATTTAATCTTTGACTTTTTTTGTTAGGGGGATAAAGTCTGTTTTGGTCAGAACAGATTTGCATTAGTCAGGCTGCCATTACAAAATACCATAGACTGATTAAAAACGGACATTTATTTTCTCACAATTCTGGAAACTGGAAGTCTATGATCATGCACTAAAAAGTCAGTTTCTGGTGAGGACTCTCTTCCTGGCTTGCAGAAGGCTGCTTTCTTGCTGTGTCCTCACATGGTTTGTCCTCTGGGCCTCCTTATGGGCTCTGTCTTTAAATACAGTCACATTGGGGGTTAGGGCTTTAACATTTGATTTTTGAGGGATGTAAACATTCAGTCCCTAACAGCCAGTATGGTTCGTGCTTTTTGTTAATTCAGACGGAAAGTGCGCCTTCTGACAGTGGTAACACAGGTGGAGATGCATGCTGTGCATGAAAGAGCAGAGCTGCTCGCTGCGCCTGGATCTTGGTGAAGAGCAGGATTCCTATATCTTCACAGCTGCCTAAGTGCAAATGCTAAGCATTTCAGGTCGGAATTCTAGATTTCCCCTCCCAACGTGCAACTCCATCTCCTTTCAGAATGACTGGACAATTTTCCTTTTGGGAAAGGAAGTTCATGGTTACAGTCCCTGCTCATCTTCGGGAACCCTCTCTCTTATGTGTCTGAAATTATCCCAGCTCACAGTTGTCTGAGCTAATAGGGGTGTGTGTGTGTGTGTGTGTGCGCGCGTGCGCGTGCGCGCATGTGTTGGTTCAGGCATCATTCAGTTGTTTTCAGCCTCCCTGGAGTGCCTCCACCCATTGTCTTCAGTAATTTGTGCTAATTTGGCTGACCTGGGACTCAGGGACTCTGCAGGAATTTCAGCACTCCAGCACCTCAGCAACTAGTCAGGTGGTGCAAGCAGCCATCAGGGCTGTGTTCAGATGCCTGTCAGTGGCTACAGTGGCTTAACCAAATAGGAGATTGCTTTTCTCTCATACCAAGAAATTTGGAGGCCAATAGTACAGGGCTATCAGAAACCCAGGTTCTGTGTATCACTCTGCCCGCCTATGTGTGTAGCTTTCATCAGGTTTGCAAGACAGATGAGTGGCTAAATCTCCAGTTCCAGATAAAAAGAAGGAAGCAGACATGTCAGATCAAGTCCATCCTTTTTAATAACCTTTCCTCTAACCACCCCAATCCCAACAGCTACTGTTTGTATCTAATTGGCTACATGTGCCATAGGTCATTCCCAGATGCAAGGAAGCCCAGAGCTGAGCTTTTTATGCTGGCACCATGCAACCCTGAATAAATTTAGCATCTATTGCCAAGGAAAAGGGGGGAATGGCTGTTGGGCAGGGAACTGGCAGTGTCTGCACAGTGCTGCTGTGGTTTAAACGTGTTCCCCAAAGTTCATGTGCTGGAAATTTGACCCCCAACTCAGTAGTGTTGGGAGGTGGGGCCTAATGGCAGGTGTTTGGGTCATGGGGGCACCACCCTCATGAGTGGATTTATGCCATTATCATGGGAGGGGTTGGCCCCCTCTTGTCTTTCTCACCCCCTCTTTGCCCTTCCATCATGTTTGATGCAGCAAGAAGGCCCTCACCAGAGGCTGGTCTCATGATCTTGAACTTCCCAGTCTCTAGAACCGTAAGCCAATAAATTTCTGTTCATTACAAATGAACAGGTTGTGGTATTCTGTTGTAGCCGCACAAAACAGGTGAAGACAAGTG
Source organism: Papio anubis (assembly GCF_008728515.1). Taxonomy (NCBI): domain Eukaryota; kingdom Metazoa; phylum Chordata; class Mammalia; order Primates; family Cercopithecidae; genus Papio; species Papio anubis. The sequence continues at coordinate 25,509 of NW_022162567.1, read as the reverse complement.
CCTTTCAAACAATATTCTCTGCCTTAGAGGAGGGGGCTCCCTAACCTGGGAATAGATGGAGGAGGACAGCTGTGTCCTCACTGCTTCCCTCTTCTCTTGAGCAATTCACCTCTGGTCCCAACTTTCCAGATGCCCCTCAGTAAAACAAAGGCCACAAAGCTGACTGCATCATTGCTCAAGTGTTTGTCCACTCAACAGTCATTAGCTCAGCAGCTGCTGGGTGACAGTCACTATTCTAGGAGCTGGGAATACAGGAGTAAGGAAGACAATCCCCAACTTCCTGGAGCTGGCATCATCTAGGGAGGGGAGACAACAATAAACAGATAAATGTGATATGATTAGGTTCTCTACTGGAAGATAAAGTACCCTAAAAGGATAGAGAGGAGAGGGATTTCTAAATAGTGTAGCCTGAAATGACTTACTCAAGAAAATGACATTTGAGCAAAGACTGGACAAGTGAAGGAATGGCTGTGGACTCTCTGGATAAGTGTAAGAACTTTCCCCATGCAGATGCATTCTGGCTTGTTCTGGGAATCGCAGACTGCCCCGAGGACTGGGGAGGAGGATGCGGGCAGTATGGTTGGGGGGTACACAGTCAGGGCCACATGGGGTCAGGGAGACCGTGGTGGAACTTAGGATGTTTCTTTCTGAGTGTGATGGGAAACCATCTGGAGCGCTTAGCAGGAACTGACATAATCCTCTCTAGGTGCTGTGTGCGGAATGCACTGTAGAAAGGGCAGGAGTGGAAACAATTAGGAAGCAGTGCAGGAGCCCAAGAGAGAGAGCATCTGTGCTCTCAGCGTGGCCCCGGTGGAGATGGTGGGGAACCATCAGGGCTGGGATGTATTCTGAAGAACACTAAGACCCGATGTGGGGTGGGAGAAAAAGAGAGGAGTCAAAGATGACTTCAAGAATGTCCCCCTGAGCAAATACATAACTTGCCCTCTAGAGGCTGTGGGGAATTCCCTCTGTTCTCTCCCTGTACATTTCCAGGAAGGTTTCCTGGCTCTTTACAGACTGACACCCTGGTGGCTGCCCAGCTGGCTGCTCCCAGTGCTGCTCTTGGTTCTAATAGTAATCAACAGATCAGTTTTTGTTCATTAAAACAAAAATTTCTTGAGACGGTGTCTTGCTGTGTCACCCAGGCTGGAGTGCAGTGGTGCGACCACCACTCACTGCAGCCTTGACTTCCAGGACTCAAGCCATCCTCACGCTCCAGCCTTCCAAGTAGCTGGGACTATAGGGGTGCGCCACCATGCCCGGCTAATTTTTTCATTTTTGTAAGACAGGGTCTTCCTATGTTGCCTAGGCTGGTCTCCAACTCCTGGGCTCAAACGATCCTCCCACCTCAGCCTCCCAAAGTGCTAGGATTACAGGTATGAGCCACCGTGCCTGGCCCACAGTTTTTAAATAAATAAGCATAAATGTAAGGTTGCGTCTCTATCACTCATTTGCATTTATGTGGAGGAAAACGGGGCTGGGTACCCTCAGAGCACACAGCCCACCTCACCCATGCCTCTGAGGTGCTGGGACAGAGGCACCTTGAATTGCTCCTCTCTTAGGAAAGTGCCTACAGAAGCCTCCTGCAAACAGGGGGTAGGTACACTTTTGCTTTTCTTCCTAAAAGAATCCCTGGACTTTGATTGAGTAAACCTGGAGGGTATGTCTCTCATGAGATCATTACCCAGCGTATGGGTGTCTCAGTGGGAAGAAAAAGGTTTTCTATGGTCAGGACATGGTGCAGAATGAGTTGCTGTAGCATATTAATCGGGTGCTGAACAGGCAAGGAGGGGCAAGTTAAAACTCCCATGCTGATCAGTAATGGGACTACACCTGTGAATGGCCACTGCACTCTAGCCTGGGCAACATAGTGAGACCCCATCTTTTTTTTTAAAAAAAAGTAGGGGACTTGCTTGTTTTAAATGTGATAGCACTGCACTGTAAGGAAATAAAACTTTATTTTGGGACTGCATTCCTAGGCCATTTCCCCAACTGGAGGGTTACAGTTTAACACTGGGTGTTTCTGAGGTTCTCGCACAGTGAGGCAGAGTGTGACATCCTGGCTGCTGACCAAGGAAGGACTTTGTAAGGAAAGACTTCCTTGGGAAAAAGACAAGAGGACCGTGAGGGGCACACGGCTGGTGTTCAGTGACCACATGCCGACTCTGACACCTACCAACACACATAAAATGAACACCCACTATGGGCCAGGCACTGTTCTAGGTGCTGGGTAAACACGATCAAATACAATGCCCACTGCGCCCATCGTCAGGGCTCCAGAGGAAGACAGGTGTGACAAATAACAAGAGACTTCCAAAGGGAGATGCTGGAGGCTCAGGGACAGAGAACAGCTCATGGGCAGGGCCCATGTCTGTGAAGAGGCAGCATTGCAGATGGGACCAGAGATGAGGGTCGGGGGTGGCTGCAGATAGAGCTTCTGGGACCCGGGTGTTGACCCCATGATGGGAAAATCTTGTGAGAGCGGAGCTCTGGGTAAAATGTGGATTCTGGGCCGGGGGCGGTGGCTCATGCCTGTAATCTCAGCACTTTGGGAGGCTAAGCCGGGCGGATCACGAGGTCAGCCAATCCAGACCATCCTGGCTAACACGATGAAACTCCATCTCTACTAAAAATACAAAACATTAGCTGGGCATGGTGGTGGGCGCCTGTAGTTCCAGCTACTCGGGAGGTTGAGGCAGGAGAATGGCATGAACCCTGGAGGTGGAGCTTGCAGTGAGCAGAGATCGCACCACTGCACTCCAGCCTGGGCGACAGAACGAGACTCCATCTCAAAAAAAAAATTTTCACCAAAAAAAAAAAAAAAAAAAAGCGGATTCTGTTTTCAGCTGTGTGTGTTTGGAGGGAGGTGGGAGTGGGCATGGAGACTCTCGCATGCTCCAAGTTGCCTTTCAGGAACTGGGCTGTTTAGAAACAGACACAGCCTATGGTGCAGGATGCCACAGGACACTCATCCAGGCATCGTGCCCCTCCCATTTACCCATGTCCCCCCATGATTCTTTTACAGCCACTGCAGGGTTCAGTTCAATCGCCGAAAATGAAGATGCCCTCCTCAGACATTTGTTCCAAGGTTATCAGAAATGGGTCCGCCCTGTATTACATTCTAATGACACCATAAAAGTATATTTTGGATTGAAAATATCCCAGCTCGTAGATGTGGTGAGTAATCCTTGGCACTTAGCTAAAAAGAACATGCATTCCTTAACCTGTTTATGAGTCTAAAATATATTTTTTCCCTATGTCTGACATTTCAATTTAAAAAATAATTTATTGTGAGAGAAAATCTGCCCCCAAGAAGCCACTGAAATGACCTGAGGAAAGAACGAGAAGGTATCACAGGGTAAATTGCAGCACTGTTAGTGTGGGACCTTTTTGCTGGGGGGAGGATGTGGTTGCTAAGATAGTCGTCGCCCCTGGCCTGGTTTGCTGAACACTCAGGAAAGGAGGGCTGAGAACTGCAGAGAAGAGTAGCTGAGCCTGGGGCTGACGCGCTGTGATCTTGGATCCTCTGTGGCTGTGCCCTGGGCTGGTAGGGGGGTCTGCAGGGAGACGGGGTGGTAACAACAGTGCCCACAGCCAGGCCCATTCTTGCTCTCCCTAGGCGGCCCCGTCACCTCTTCTGAACTCACCCATGCCTTCACATTCTAATTTTCCTTTTCAGCTTGCATTTCTGCCATGATTGTGTTCTTAGAAGAAACCAGTGAACTTTAACTCCCCAAATGCAACAAAATTGTCCTGCTATGGTCCCCAAAGCCCCAGAAGAATCCTCCTATGTTGTCCATTTTCTCCACCCCACTACACACGTGTGTGCATGCTCACCTGCCCTGGCTGGCTCAATACCCCAGGATTCCTTCTAGGAAGTCATGCAAAGCCCATCTCCAATTTAGCTATTATTTCCCTCTACTTTGCCCCTTCATTATTATTATTATTACTATTATTATTGACACAGAAACTCTGTCTTTCACCCAGGCTGGAGTGCAGTGATGTGATCTTGGCTCACTGCAACCTCCGTTTCCCAGGTTCAAGTGATTCTCCTGCCTCAGCTTCTCGAGTAGCTGGGATTACAGGCAGGCGCCACCATGCTCAGCTAATTTTTGTATTTTTTGTAGAGACAGGATTTTGCCATGTTGGATAGGCTGGTCTCGACCTCCTAACCTCAGGTGATCCACCCGCCTTGGCCTCCCAAAGTACTGGAATTACAGGAGTGAGCCACTGTGCCCAGCCTACTTCGTACCTTTAAAGTGCCTTCTGGGTTATGCAATTTTATATAAATACAGCCACAATGAACTGCTACTCGTTTTAGTTATTTTTCATTTTAAGCAAAATCTGCATACCATTTGACTATTTATATGCCATTTGACTGTTTACATGCCATTTGACTGTTTAAAATTGAGAATCTTTTGTACTTTTAACACCTCAAAGGTAAGACTCAGATAGATTTTTCTGATCAAAACCAAACAGAAAACAGCTGGGTGTGGTGGCGTGCACCTATAGTCAGCTCCTTGGGGGCTGGGGCAGGAGGATGGCTCGAGCCCCGAAGGTCAAGGGTGCAGTGAGCTATGGTGGCACCACTGCACTATAGCCTGGGCAACATCTTGAGACCCCATTTCTAAAACAACAGCAAAAATCACAACTTACTTTCACTTCAACTTACAGTATTTTTTTAATTGTCATTTTCTTAGGATGAAAAGAATCAGCTGATGACAACCAATGTGTGGCTCAAACAGGTAAATTTCGATCCAAGGATTGTGTCTGCTAACCCAGTCACTTATTTTCTATTTAGAAAGCCTCCCATCTGAAAAATATTTATTTAAGAGGGCATATCGTGTTCCTCAGGGAGATTTGTGGGAAGGGTCTATGGCTTTTATTTTCCATTGTGAGTGTTGGGGAACTGATCCTGGCAAGCCCCTGGGTGCACACTGCTGTGCGTGGTTGCTCCCAGCAGTAGAGCTGCTCGTGCGGTGGGCGGAGGTGACTCTCCTGCCATAAGGCCTGGGGATGGGCCCTAGGACCACTTAGAGAAAAGAACAAAGAGCCTCCAAGATGCACCACTTTCCCCCAGGTAGGGAACTGCAACTGGGTAGGAAAATCAGGGCTACATCCTCCCAAGCCTCCTCTGGTCCTCTGTGGGTAGAATCTACCTCTAATACTTCTTGTTGCTTCCAAGGAAGAACTGAGCCCTGAATGAGGGAATAACAGGGCTGCCCATTGTTAATTTCAAAACAGAGTGAAGCCCAAAACAAAATGATGAATACGTGTTTTCCTGACATCACTGAAAATGCATTTTGAATCGTTTTCAGCTTTCTTTTTAGATAATTGTTTTTAGCTTGGCTAGAGTTTATTTCCTAAACTCAGGGGAGTGTGTCCAGAGGAGTTTGTTTTAGGATTGTCAGTAAATAATTACCATTCAAATCCCAATTTCGCATATGTTATCTACAAAGATAAAATATTGACACTTGATAGTGGGTAAGAAGTTTGGTTTATCCCAGCTATTCGGGAGGCTGAGGCAGGAGAATTGCTTGAACCCAGGGGGCAGAGGCTGCAGTGAGCCGAGATTGTGCCACTGCATTCCAGCCTGGGTGACAGAGCAAGAGCCTGTGTCAAAAAAATAAATAAATACACTTGGTTTAATTGTTTACTTTGTGTTTTTGTTTTGTTAGCTTTTTTAAAAATTTAGTTTTGTCTTATATTTATTTACAAATTTATCTGAGACACAGTCTCATTCTGCCACCCAGTCTGTAGTGCAGTGACATGATCTTGGCTCACTGAAACCTCTGCCTCCGAGGTTCAAGTGATTCTTGTGAGTCAGCCTCCTGAGTAGCTGGGATTACAGGCGCCCGCCACCATGCCCAACTAATTTTTGTATTTTTACTAGAGACAAGGTTTCACCATGTTGGCCAGTCTGGTCTCAAACTCCTGGCATCAAGTGATCCGCCCACCCCAGCCTCCCAAAGTGCTAGGATTACAGACTTGAGTCTCTGTATGTATTTTTTTATTTTTAGATTCAGGAGTTACATGTGCAGGTTTGCTACATGTATCTATTGCGTTATGCTGGGGTTTGGGCTTCTAGTGAACCCATCACCCAAATAGTGAACATCATACCCAACGGGCAGTTTTTCAGCTCATTCCCCTCCCTCCCTCCATCCTTCCCTCCCTCCCACGTTATCACTTTTGGAGTCCCCAGTGTGTTTTGTTCTCATCTTTGTGTCCATGCATACCAGTTGTTTAGCTCCCACTTCTAAGCAAGAACATGCAGTATTTGATTTTCCAAAGTTTTTTATTTGTTTGTCTTTTTGTTTGTTTGTTTGTTTTTTGAGACAGAATCTCACTCTGTCACCCAGGCTGGAGTGCAATGGCACAATCTCGGTTCACTGCAACCTCCGCCTCCCGGGTTCAAGTGATCTTCTTGCCTCAGCATCTCAAGTAGCTGGGACTACAGGCACATGCCACCACGCCCGGCTAATTTTTGTATTTTTAGTAGAGATGAGGTTTCACCCTGTTGGCCAAACTGGTCTTGAACTCCTGGCCTCAGGTGATCTGCCCGCTTCGGCCTCCCAAAGTGCTGGGATTACAGGCGTGAGCCACCTCGTCAGGCCTAAATATTTAAATGAATGTCCAGATATTGCCTAATTTGCCCCATAGTTTAAAAATATTCCTGGTGGGATATCTTTCTGCTAATGCTTTATAAGGAGCAATGGATACAAGAAACAGCAAGGAGCTTCCCTCAGCTTCATTTCATGTCATCAAATTTCTCCCACCCAACAACTTTAGTGAGAATTAGAGAACTATGATGATTTTCAGTGCTTTCTACTCATCTGATTCTCTAATCAGTAGGTATGTGAACAAGTTGTGAAATGGATCTGCATATTGTTTTACTTGCAAATAAAAATATCCAGAAGAAAATAATAAGCTTGGAATGTATATATAAAAATACCACTTAAATAAACATATCTTGCTATACAACAATCTCATTCCTCGGTGACTTACCCACTTTTGCAATTCAGAGGCCGTAGACTTGGGAAGTATTTTGAGTTAATAAAGGACAAGAAGAAATCCTATATTCAAGCTTGCAGGGCAGAAAAGAACCCACACTTTCCTCTTAAGGTGAAAATAGGCTTAGAAGTTAACAAAAATCAAACACACACACAAACCTTTACTTCCCGCATGCCTCCTACCCCACTGCTTTTTTTTTTTTTTTTTTTTTTTGAGTCGGAGTCTCACTCTGTCACCCAGGCTGGAATGCAGTGGCTTGATCTTGGCTCACTGCAGCCTCTGCCTCCTAGGTTCAAGAGATTCTTCTGCCTCAGCCTCCTGAGTAGCTGGGACTACAGGCACGTGCCACCACACCTGGCTAATTTTTGTATTTTTTGTAGAGACGGGATTTCAGCATGTTGGCCAGTCTGGTGTCGAACCCCTGATGTCAGCCCAAAGTGCTGGGATTACAGGCATGAGCCACTTTGCCTGGCCAAGATTAAGCTCTAATCTCTCGCATAAAGCAGGGGTCCAGAGACTCTGGGCCTTCACATGGGGATAGTAGGTCTTTTCACTTTTCTTGTGCTTTTGAAAATAAGGAGTCATTTCAGCCAAAGAGAACAGCATTAGACACAAAAAAGCGGGTGCCAAGGGTCCCTCGGGCCTCAGCTACAGCTTTGGAAAGGACTTTCCACGAAGTTTGCCACCAGAATCCCAGAAGCCTAGTGGGTGTCTTCAAACCAAGGCAGAATTAAGTCCTAAAAGTCAATTCAATATCCAAAACCAAGCAGGAGAAATCCACAGGCAAGGAGCACACTGACACTTGGAAAAGTCAGCCCACTGACTGAAGTTCCCATTTGACAGAAGCAATGAGAATAATCGACCTTTTTGGGTATAAATGTGTAAGGTACAAGTGTGGTTTTTTTTTACGCAGATATGTTGTGTAGTGGTGAAATCTAGTGTATCTGAATACTAATGTACATTGTAACCATTAGGTAATTTCTCATCCCTCACCCACCTCTCACCCTCCCATTCTTCTGAGTCTCCAATATCTATTGAGATTAATATATTTTGTGTTTAATTCACAAATGCATAAACGAGGTTTATCTCATTTAAACCTCTCTACCACCTGACTTAGGAAAAGAGACATCATTACCCCTGTTCTATAGAGATAGAAGAGACCAGTCCTCATCCGGCAGGAATCTGGGTTTCCTAACCCCTGGCCAGGATCTTTCTGGCCTTATGCAGCCTCCTCCCTGAACACTAAGCCCTGCTTCTAGACCACAGGAAGAGCCAAACCAGGGGAAACAAAGCTTCACATTCCAGAAAACTACAGAGGATATAGTCAATGCGACGTCCATTGGCACGGATTGAGTTTGGAGTGGGAAATTTTACAGTGGATATTAGTTAATATGTGCTGTTATGGCACAGACAATGTTGGGGCAGAAAAGAAAGGTCATTTTTACAACACTGGGTGGCAAGAAGGGAAGGCTGCCTGGAACAGGAGGCATTGAGCTTCGCCATGATGTTATATTTATGCTTTTTTAAAAAAAGGCTTTTTGGCCAGGCGCGTGGCTCACGCCTGTAATCTCAGCACTTTGGGAGGCCGAGGCAGGTGGATCACAAGGTCAGGAGACAGAGACCATCCTGGCTAACATGGTGAAATCCCATCTCTACTGAAAATACAAAAAAATTAGCCGGGCGTGGTGGCGAGTGCCTATAGTCCCAGCTACTTGGGAGGCTGAGGCAGGAGAATCACTTGAACCTGGGAGGCGGAGCTTACAGTGAGCCGAGATCACGCCACTGCACTCCAGTCTGGGTGACAGAGCAAGACTTCATCTCAAAAAAAAAAAAAAAAAGCTTTTTAAAGCTACATGGATTAAAGAAAGTTGAAGGATTCAAAAAAAAGATGAAAAAAAAAAAAACAAGATAAAACAGATATTTATAAAAAGCTATCATTGGTATTTTACACAGATCTTAGTTTCAGAGCAGCTAATAATAATATCTAAGATTTACTGAGTACTTACTAAGTGCCCAGGCACTATGCTGACTGTAATAGGAATAATCCCATTTAATTTTCACAGTCATCCTAAAAGGGAGGTCCTATTATTATCCTAACTTTGCAGATGAGGAAATTGAGAACTGGAGAGTGGAAGTGACTTGCCCAGGGTTAAGCACTGTTAGGGGAAGTCTGACTTATGTCGAGAAAATCTTTCACTTGCCTTAGACTGGAGGGAGAGTTTGAAGAGTATACTGTTCTCCTGTTAGTCCTGTTCCTGTATAATTTCCTAATCCTGGTCTTCTAAGGCTTGGATTCCTCAATCTCCGGAACATCTGATGGAGTTGGTCTAGAAAGAATTCAGGAGAGAATGAAGTTAGGATCCACTCCATCTTCCATCCATTCACCAGGATTTATTGAGAGCCTATGTGCCAGGCGCCCTGCTAGATCCTGGATATATAAAGAACGACACATAGCACCGCCTGAAAGAAGAGGACATAGCGTTAGTTACCAAAAAATAATTACCATGATAAATATCACAAAGTACATATAAAACACTGTGGAGCTTGAAAAATGACAGTGAGACAGGAAGAAAGTCAGGGAAAGCTCCCAAGGGGAGGGGATATTTAATTTGAGTCTTACAGGACAAACAGAAGTTCTACAAGTCAAAAAGGTGAAGAGGTTGTGAACCACCTGAATAGTGAATAGTAGTCCCAATAACACCACTATCCAAAAGCTCTCACATTTGAGCAAACCCATTGGTAACTCTTTGCAGTCATCTCTGTGTCCCTCAGTCAAAATGAAAACAAAAATGCCCAATTCCCCCTCTTTCCTCATTTGCCTCCCAGACACTGAAAAATGTTCTCTAATTCGTATCCACATGGAGAAGAGAATTCTACCCACTTGGAACAAAAGCACGTTCCATGGTAGCGCATGCAAATGAGATACTTGTGGGGTTTTTTTAGTCAATTCTCCTGTTTTATCCTGTTTCCATAGCTCTCCTCCGGTATATTTAGACACTCTTCTTCTAGAAAGAACTTTATACAGCACAAATCTAGTGACATCCAGAGGAAGTCTTCTACATGGTGCTATTTTTATTTTATTGATTTTATATTGCGAACTAGTTTGTCTTCCTCCTTTGTACTTCCAGACAGTAATCAAAACCCTATAAACTATAAATATATTGTTAACATTGACTCACTAGGACTACGTGAGAAAGTACTTACTGCCCCAGCCCCTCAGATCCTGCACCGTCATATCAAGGTTAGGAAAACATGGACAGCACCTTAGAGACAATGAAAATTAAACTGACCTTCTTTTTTTTTTTTTTTTTTTTTTTTGAGATAGAGTCTTGCTCTGTCACCCAGGCTGGAGTGCAGTGGCATGATCTCAGCTCACTGCAACCTCCGCATCCTGGGTTCAAGTCATTCTGCTTCAGCCTCTCGAGTAGCTGGGATTACAGGCGCCGGCCACCACGCCCAGCTAATTTTTATATTTTTAGTAGAGAGGAGGGTTTCACCATGTTGGCCAGGCTGCCTCGAGCTCCTGACTTCAGGTTATGCACCCGCTTTGGCCTCCCAAAGTGCTGGGATTACAGACGTGAGCCACTGCGCTGAGCGAAACTGACCTTTTTTGAAATGACACAAGGGTTGGCCCTTTTGCCTAGATGTTACCATAGAAATAATCACTATGACAACAAATGCCAAATTTACTCACTCCATATTTCCTGAGAGCCTACTCTGCACTGTGTAGGTGATGCAGGGTAGGTGAGCCCCAAAACTGGGGCTTAGCCTGGCTTCACCGAGAAAAGAACTCAAAGACAGCGGCAGCAGAGATACTGCTCCCTACAGACCACGGCTACCTGCCAGCAGTACGTCCAGACGAGGGCTGCAGTCATATTTAAACCCACCTTTAATTATATGCAAATTAAGGGACAGTTTATGCAGAAATGTCTAGGTGGGTGGTAACTTCCAGGTCATTGCCATGGAAAGGGGTGGTAACTTCCGGGTGTTGCCTTGGTGATGGTAAACTGACATAGTGCCCTGGTGGCTGTGTCTTATGGAAAGCCGCTTATGCCCTGCCCTGTTTAGCTAGTTCTCAATCTGGTCCGGTACCTGAGTCCCCGCCTCTAGAATCAGTTTCACCTTCTGCCTCATAAGGCCCTGAGCTGGGCACTGTTGCATATAAAAATAAGACAATGAGAGAACTAAATGACTCGGCTTCACTGTAGCAGAGACAGTTTGTTCTCCTCTCCCCATGACAATCCTGAAGAAAATAAAACTGCTGGAATGTCTGCCAAGGCCAACATCTTAAAGTAGCAGTGTCTTTCCAACAGCTGATGTCTGTTTTAGATCAACAAAAAGTTCAGCAAACATGAAGGCCTTATTGGATAGACCCCTGGAGCTGATTTCTCAGGAGAAATAAGAAGTAGACCTGTTGTGGAAAGGTCAAGCTAGTCCTAGAGGTCTGGGTGATGTCCCCAAAATCTACCATCCACCACCTGGAATGGCACTTGTAAGTTCATGAATTCATCTTAGATCTTTACTCATGATCTGATTTTCCTTCCTTTTCTGCAACCTTACTCTGACCTTAGCAAAGGAGGCCAAGTTTGGACTTCTTATTCAAGTGGACCCTGGTAAGAATTGAGTAGGGGTCAAACGGCCTACTATATAAACTTGGGCAAGTCACTTCACCTCTCTGACCCTCAGTCTCTTCATCTATTAAATAGAGGTGATAACTAGCTCACAGTGTTGTCTGGGGGATTACATGAGATAATGTATGTGAATATGACTAGCTCAATAAATGTCACTTCCTGTTGCCACTTTTGAGCTTTCTCATCTTTTTTTTTTTTTTTTTTTTTTGGAGACAGAGTCTCACTCTGTCACCCAGGCTGGAGTGTAGAGTACAGTGGTGCAATCTCAACTCACTGCAACCTCCACCTCCTGGGTTCAAATGATTCTCGTACCTCATCCTCCTGAGCAGCTGTGATTACAGGCATGTGCCACCACGCCTAGCTAATTTTTGTATTTTTAGTAAAGACGGAGTTTCACCATGTTGGCTAGGCTGGCCTGGAACCCTGACCCCATGTAATCGCCTGCCTGGGCCTCCCAAAGTGCTGGGATTACACAGGTGAGCCATCATGCCTGGCCTTCATCCTTAATAACAAATCACATTTCTTGGCCTTAACAACTCACGAATTTAACAGGAATATGAAACATATAATATGTCATGTTGCTGCCTTTAAGATTAAAATGAATCAACAATAATTTGACTTTAAGAATTTCACATCTAAGATGACTGGAGATCCCAGGGATGTCCTAGAGACTGCATATCAAGACAACAGCAAAGAATATTTGTTCCTTATCTCTTGGTCCTTTTAGCATTGAAGTAAGAATAATTCGGGGACTTGGCTGAGTGCGGTGGCTCACACCTGTAATCCCAGCACTTTGGGAGGCCGAGGCAGGCAGATCACGAGGTCAGGAGATTGAGACCATCCTGGCTAACACAGTGAAACCCCGTCTCTACTAAAAATACAAAAAAATTAGCTGGGCATGGTGGCGGGTGCCTGTAGTCCCAGCTACCCGGGCGGCTGAGAGAGGAGAATGGCACCAACCTGGGAGGCGGAACTTGCAGTGAGCCAAGATCACGCCACTGCACTCCAGCCTGGGTGACAGAGGGAGACTCTGTCTCAAAAAAAATAAAAATAAAAAAAAATTCGGGGACTTTGTTTACAGTTTTCTTAAAAAGCTTATGATTTAGGTTTAAATAAAATTTGACTCTGGGTTGTGGTTTAGCTAGACATTTATGAGTGATCATTCAGGTAATACATGTAAGGAAAGACCATTTTAAAGGGTTATATATATATTTGAAATGGATTTGAAATTGCAGTTTTTCTGAATGAGGAAACCTAGAGTTGGAGTGTTTTTCCATTTTTTTCTTAGTCATAGATTAACTTTGATATTTGGCTCTGACATACCCTTTGCGCTCCTGTTTCCTGCAAAAACAGGGCTCTCAAGCCAGGAACTGCTGTGATGCAGAGCTGGTGTTTGACAACGGCTTTGAGCGTCTCAGCTAGAACACACTATGCAAACATGGAATATTATTTCTCATCTCTTACCCTAAGAAGGGAGAGACAGGAGCTTAATCTCCAGATGTCACCAGGGTTTCAGAAAGAACAAAGAAGTGACCAGAAAACCTCGCAGCCCCTTAGAGAACAAGATAGAGGTTTGGGCTGTGGCTCCTCAGCTGGGCACTGCTAATTCCACCACTTGCAAATGTCCTGTGGCTTGTGCCATTCTAAACCCACGGTGGTCCTGGGCTACAGGGCACAGCCAGCTCTGTGGTGAACACGAATCCTGGCAGAAATTGGGTGGGCTGGGCGTGGTGGCTCCTGCCTGTAATCCCAACACTTTGGGAAGCCAAGGCAGGAGGATCACTTGAGGCTAGGAGTTTGAAACCAGCCTGGTCAACACAGGGAGTCCCCTGTCTGTACAAAAAATAAGAAAAATTAGCCGGGCGTGGTGGTGCATACCTGTAGTCCTAGCTACTCGGGAGGCTGGGGTTGGAAGATGATTTGAGCCCAGGAGGTTGAAACTGCAATGAGCTGTGATCACACCATGGCACTCCAGTCTGGGCAACAGAGTGAGACCCTATCTAAAAACAACAGGAAAGAAACTGGATGAACCCTCTGATGGGCATCTCAGGGAGAACGCTCTGTGATTCCCTGGTCTGATAGCAGAAGGACACTAAGGTTGTGAAGAATGCTGTCTCACTCTTGCAAAGCAATGCAGCAGCTGGAGATCAATGACTCGTCCAAGTTGTACAGCTAGTAAAGCACAGTCCTAGTGTGGAGCTCAGGGCTTGTGAGTGGAGTCTAGTGTGCTTTCTCTTTCGAGGCCACCAGTGTAAGCAGTATTGACCACAAGTCCCACCCAGCCTGTTTTTCTTTACTGGTTAGAAGCAACTGAGTCTGCTCTAGATCCCTTTAATATCCTCCTCAAGGATCTGAAGGCGTCCCTCATTCATGCTCTCCTTCCTTCCTGCCCCAGCACCTTCCCACAGGTGGTTCCATCTTTGGCCAGCCTTCTTAATCCTGTCCTGCTCAGAATCCTTCTTTTTTTTTTTTTTGAGACAGGGTCTTGCTCTGTCACCAGGCTAGAGTGCAGTGCCACAATCTTGGCTCACTGCAAACTCTGCCTCCTGGATTCAAGCGATTCTCCTGCCTCAGCCTCCCAAGTAGCTGGAACTAAAGACCCGTGCCACCATGCCCAGCTAATTTTTGTATTTTTAGTAGAGACAGGGTTTCACCATGTTAGCCAGGATGGTCTCGAACTCCTGACTTCGTGATCTGCCTGCCTCGGCCTCCCAAAGTGCCGGAATTACAGGCGTGAGCCACCGCGCCCAGCCCTCAGACTCCTTCTTACCCTGCATGTTTAGTCTAAATGTCATCTCCTTGGAAATGTTTTCCCTGTCTACTCCACTGTTCTGTATCCCATACCAAAACTGTCTCCTTTATAGCCACTGTCAGGAGGTGTGGGTATTTGTTAGTTGACTGATTTATCATCTGAGTCAGCCCCAGGATAAGAGGTCGAGGCAGCTGTGCTCAGTGCTAGTACATGCCTTGCATATTTGATGAATGAATGAACTCTTTGAAAACAGTGAGCCCCATAAACCACTATCTCCGTTTTATCTCTGGTCACAGCTGTTAATCCTGCTTTTGAAGGTCGGGTAAGCAACACAAATCTTTCTGACTTTCAAATGCCAAAACTGGACTGTGATGAGAGGTGCTTGCCATGGACATAAGCTACTGTCTTTTCTTTTTCTTCTTTTTTGAGATGGAGTTTTGCTCTTGTTGCATAGGCTGGAGTGCAATGGTGCAATCTCGGCTCACCACAACCTCCACCTCCGGGGTTCAAGCAATTCTCCTGCCTCAGCTTCCCTAGTAGCTGGGATTACAGGCATGAGCCCCCACACCTGGCTAATTTTTGTATTTTTAGTACAGATGGGGTTTCTCCATGTTGGACAGGCTGGTCTCAAACTCCCGACTTCAGGCAATCCGCCCACCTCGGCCTCCCAAAGTGCTGGGATTACAGACATGAGCCACTGCACCTGGCCAGCTACTGTCTTTTCTTTGACCTTCCTTTCCAGTTTTTGAAGATAAAGCAGGAAATAAACTTCTCTGAAGATACTTGGTAAAAATTCCCCCAAATACAGAAACACATGCTTCCAATTCATTGATAAAAAATTTACTGCAGTTTGGCACCTGGGTCTAGTTCAGCTGGCAGATCAGCTGATTGATGTGTTCACCCTGATAGCCAGGTGTGCCCGTCTCCTTGAGGAAGCCCACTCTATTTTTGGTAGCATGACAGGCCCCTGAGAGGTGGAAAGGGTGCAAGAACCATGAGATCTCCTGGAAATGCTTTCCCAGGTGCTCCTCAATCACTGTGTTGTCTGTCAGAGGAATGGTCTTATTCTTGACTTTGACTTGTCCACATTTCAAAATGAGCTCCTGGATAGACTTCAGATTTGGAAATCCCTAGGTTATATAAGGTTCCACTCTATGCAGCATTTTTAGGTTCTGAGGGGTGACTTTTACAAAGACACCACTAAAAATTTTCTTTAGACAAAGTCTCACAGTGGTTCTCTGCACCAGTAAACTCATGCCATCAATCCTTTTGATGCATACAACAAAGGCAATTCCAAGGCGCAAGGTTTCTCTTCTAGTCGTCTGAGACACACCTTGTCACGTTTCTGCCACCAGGAATCATATAGGAATGATTCCAGTTGTTTAAACCTGAGCCTTTTTCCTTTTCTCTGCTCCTTCTTTGCAAAAGTGCCTGCTTTGCCTGGGTGGCTTTGAGGGCTTGATAAGCCTTCTTCATTTTCAGGAGATTTTCTGGAACCAGAGGGATTTTTCTTTGCTCTTGCTCTGCCATCTTTCTGGTGTTGGAGCTAATACTACTCAGTAATTAAGGCAAGGAATAGCATTCAAAGTTATTCAGATTGGAAAGGAAGAAATAAAACGCTCCACTTGCAAATGACATAATTGTCTATACAGAAAATCTACAGAAAATATCCCAAAACTAAATGAGCTAAGCCAGGTCACAGGACCAGGTCAATATGCAAAAGTCGATTGTATATGTAGATACTAACAATGAACGATTGGAATTTTAAAAATTAAATGACTTTTTTTTTTTTTTGAGACGGAGTCTGGCTCTGTCATCTAGGCTGGAGTACATTGGTGTGGTCTCGGCTCACTGCGACCTCTGCCCCCGGGTTCAAGCGATTCTCCTACCTCAGCCTCCCGAGTAGCTGGGATTGCAGGCACCCATCATCATGCCTGACTAATTTTTATATTTTTATAGAGACTGGGCTTCACCATGTTGGCCAGGCTGGTCATGAACTCCTGACCTCAGGTGATCCACCCATCTTGGCCCCACAAACTGCTGGGATTACAGGCATAAGCCACTGCACCTGGCCTACTTAGGTGTAAATCTAACTAAATATGTGCAATGTCTGTAAGCCTAAAATTGCAAAACACTAACAAAACAACAACAACAAAAAATCAAGACCTAAGTAAATGGAGACATAAATAATATTCCTAGGCCAGGAGATTCCATATCATGGTGCCAGTTCTCACCAAACTAATCTGTATATTCAAATCAATCACAATTAAAATCTTGGCAGGATATCTTGTAGACAGCAACAAGCAGATTCAAAAATTTACTTAAAGCTATAATAACCAAGACAGTGTGATACTGTCACAGGGCCAGTCACTGTGGCTCACACCTGTAATCTCAGCATTTTGGGAGGCCAAGGTGGGTGGATCACTTCAGGTCAGGAGTTCAAGACCAGCCTGGCCAAGATAGTGAAACCCTGTCTCTACTAAAAACACAAAAATTAGCCTGGCGTGGTGACACACCCCTGTTATCCCAGCTACTTGGGAGGCTGAAGCAGGAGAATTACTTGAACCTGGGAGGTGGAAGTTGCAGTGAGACGAGATCGCACCAATGCACTCCAGCCTAGGGGACAGAGTGAGACTCTGTCTCGAAAAAAAAAAAAAAAGAAAGAAAAAAAAAGACAGATACACAGATCAGTGAAACAGAACGGTTCAGAATGGACCCATGCACATACATAGTTAACTACATTTCGACAAATGTACAAAGGAAGTTCCATGGATAATGTTTAGTCTTCTCCACAGACGGTACTGAAACAATTGGACACTCACATGCAAAAGAAAATGAACCTCAACCCATTCCTGCACCTTTATAAAGTATTAACTGAAAATGGATCTTAGACCTAAGTCGAGGCTGGTGATCACAAGGTCAAGAGATCAAGACCATTCTGGCCAAGACAGTGAAACCTCATCTCTACTAAAAATACAAAAATTAGCTGGGTGTGGTGGCATGCACCTGTAGTCCCAGTTACTCGGGAGGCTGAGGCAGGAGAATCGTTTGAACCCAGGAAGCAGAGGTTGCAGTGAGCCGAGATTGTGCTACTGCACTCCAGCCTGGTGACAGAGCGAGACTCTGTCTCAAAAAACAAAAAACTACAAAATTTCTAGGAGAAAGTATATAAGAAAATCTTTGTGACCCTGTGTTAGGCAAAGATTTCTTAGATATGACACAATCCATAAACAATAAAACTGATAAAATGAACTTTTAGAATTTCTGACTTGTGAAATACATTATTAAGAGGAAAAAAAGACTGAGAGAAGATGTTTGTAAATCAAATATTTGACAAACCACTTTTATCCAGAATGTATAAGGAACTCTTAAAACTCAGTAAGAAAACAAACAACTTGATTAAACATTATGCACTTGACCAAATACGATACATGGATGGCAGATAAACACATGAAGATATTAATGATTAGTCATTAGGAAAATGCATATTAAAAAACACAATGAATCTGGGCTCAATGGCTCATGCTTGTAATCCCTACACTTTGGGAGGTGAGGCAGGAGAATTGCTTGAGCCTAGGGGTTCAAGACCAGCCTGGGCAACATAGGAAGACTTCATTTCTACAAAGCAAAACAATTAGCTGGGTGTGATGGTACACACCTGTGGTCCCAGCTACTTGGGAGCCTGAGGCAGGAGGATCACTTGAGCCCAGGAGGTTGAGGCTACAGTGAATCATGATGTCACCATAGCACTCCAGCCTGGGCAAAAGAACGAGATTCTGTCTCAAATTAAAAAAAAAAAAAAAAAAAAAAAAAAAAAAAAGAAGAATCTAAACTCATTGCTAAGTAAAGACGTCAGAATTGAAATGTCATGTTGATTCCATTTACAGGACATTCTAGAAAAGGTGAAATTATAGAAAAAGAGAACAAATCAGGGATTTCTGAGGGTTGGAAATGTGGGAGGGGTTGATTACAAAAGGGCAGCACCTGGGAAATATTTTGGGCAAAAAAACTGTTTTGGTGTCTTAATGCCTGCAGTTATTATACAGCTATTTGCATTAATAACTGTAAACAAAAGAGTGAATTGTATTGTAAGTAAATTTTTACAAAGTGCATAAAGTGGAATTGAAAGAAACCACAAATGCTACTATAAGTGAGTTCCCTCCAAGATTTCTCAGACTCAGACCTACCAATGATAGTAAGAGTCTCCTCAGCAGGAGACAAATTATTCCTAGGAAGGAGAATATATTTGCTCTTCAAAATAGGCAGAGGAGGAAGAAAAAAAGAGAAGCCCATGAGCACCAAGTAAACACGGTGAATACTTTATTATTGGGCTCTTAAATTGTCAGTTTCATATGCATGTTTTCCCATAAATATCATGCCATTTTGTTATACTTTCGATTCTAGTTTTTTAAAGGCCCATACATCTTAAACTTTGTTTTTGGGGGATCAAGTCTCAAAAATATTGTCTAAGATAGACAGTTTCCTCTGGGGTGTGGAGTTCCATCATTTGTCAGGCATCATGCATATTTCAGTATTTTACTATCTAGTGACATCATCCATCTGCTGATTCCTGATGTTTTAATGACAAAGTTGGCATCACTGGGCTCTGGGAAGCCTCATGCTGGGCATGCCCTTCTAACTCTCTGAACTCCTGCATCCTTATTCACCTACCCACGTGAGAGGCCGTAGAATAGAAAAATTCAATTTTCAGATCAGATTTCCTATGATTTTGGACCCAAAATCTTTTTAGCAGAGTCCACTCTGCTGTGATCGGGTCATCCATACATCATCCTCTTGACCTTCGCAGTCTGACCAATTCATGGTCAGGTTTATTTATCTAGATTAATCAGCCCCGTAAAACACGCCATGTGATTTCATCCTTATGAAGAAAAATGTGTAAGTGCGTGGAGGCTAACAATATTAGGAATGTAACTTAAAATTATAATTGGGAGCTCCAAAAATAAATTCAGAACTTAAAAGAAAATGCTGGGAAAACATTTTTTATTGGATACAAGTTCTAATGTGATCAAGAAGAATTCATGGAAAATGGATGTCTCATATTAACATAGCAGGTGGATGTTCATCCAAGCCTCTTGTGTGGTGTTCAAAATCACTTGTACCTGTTAGCATGTGATTAAAGTATTACTGGACTCACCCTCCTAGAATAAACTGAATTAGACACATCATTGCTTTTCTTTTGTTTGTTTGTTTGTTAAGAGAAAATAGGTTGAAAAGATAGATCATGAATTAGTGGCGTTTGTTGTAGAGCCTCTTCATGGTGAGGCAGGTACAGTGATTTTGGAAATATGTAACATGCAAAGGGTATGGGCCTGGGTGAGATCAGAGGCCAGGCTGGCCCAAGGTGAATCCTGTACTGAGTCCCCAGTAGGGTCACACAGTCCAACCAGGACAATTTCCTTTTCTTAATAAAACAGTGGCTTGATAAAGCTAACAGAAACTTGAAGATTTCAAGATCTAATATATTGAACTTTCAGAATAAAATCACAGTGTACCAATTTCATGCAGGAATGGACAGACCACAAGTTACGCTGGAATCCTGATGATTATGGTGGGATCCATTCCATTAAAGTTCCATCAGAATCTCTGTGGCTTCCCGACATAGTTCTTTTTGAAAAGTAAGTATCACATTGTTTCTCACTTATGGGGAAAAAAATAGATTTTTAAAAAAGTGAAAAAAAATAAATTTTTAAAAAAGTGAAAAAAAGAAAAGTAAATATCACAGAAGAAAACTATTTTTCCTGATTAACACCAGGAATAGAAAATTCTGATTCAGGCAAAAATACTTATTCAACTTTAAATTTAAAAAATTGTTTATTTTAAAACAGTTGCCTGGTGTTGCGGTAGAAAAGTCCTAAAATGGCCGGGCGCGGTGGCTCAAGCCTGTAATCCCAGCACTTTGGGAGGCCGAGGCGGGCGGATCACGAGGTCAGGAGATCGAGACCATCCTGGCTAACATGGTGAAACCCCGTCTCTACTAAAAATACAAAAAACTAGCCGGGCGTGGTGGCGGGCGCCTGTAGTCCCAGCTACTCGGAGGCTGAGGCAGGAGAATGGCCTGAACCTGGGAGGCGGAGCTTGCAGTGAGCCGAGATTGCGCCACTGCACTCCAGCCTGGGTGACACAGCGCGAGACTCCGTCTCAAAAAAAAAAAAAAAAAAGGAAAAGTCCTAAAATAGGGCAGGGCACAGTGGCTCATGCCTGTAATCTCAGCACTTTGGGAGGCCGAGGTGGGCTAATCATGAAGTCAGGAGTTCGGGACCAGCCTGGCAAATATGGTGAAACCCTGTCTCTACTAAAAATACAAAAACTTAGCTGGGCATGGTGGCAGGCGCCTGTAATCCCAGTTATTCAGGAGGCTGAGGCAGGAGAATTGCTTGAACCCAAGAGGTGTAGGTTGCAGTGAGCCGAGATGGTGCCACACCGCACTCCAGCCCTGGCGATAGAGTGAGACTCCATCTCAAAAAAGAAAAGAAAAGTCATAAAATAGAAATAGTCAATGCTGGGAAAAAGAACAAAAACTAGCAGGTGCTCCACCGACTGCTAAGGTGAAACTGCTTTGATTGCAGCGCTGACGGCCGTTTTGAAGGCTCCCTGATGACCAAGGTCATCGTGAAATCAAATGGAACCGTTGTCTGGACCCCTCCCGCCAGCTACAAAAGCTCCTGCACCATGGACGTCACGTTTTTCCCGTTCGACCGACAGAACTGCTCCATGAAGTTTGGATCCTGGACTTATGATGGCACCATGGTTGACCTCATTTTGATCAATGAAAATGTTGACAGAAAGGACTTCTTCGATAACGGAGAATGGGAAATACTGAACGCAAAGGGGATGAAGGGGAACAGAAGGGACGGCATGTACTCCTATCCCTTTATCACATATTCCTTCGTCCTGAGACGCCTGCCTTTATTCTATACACTCTTTCTCATCATCCCCTGCCTGGGGCTGTCTTTCCTAACAGTTCTCGTGTTCTATTTACCTTCAGATGAGGGAGAAAAACTTTCATTATCCACATCAGTCTTGGTTTCTCTGACTGTTTTCCTTTTAGTGATTGAAGAAATCATCCCATCGTCTTCCAAAGTCATTCCTCTCATTGGGGAGTACCTGCTGTTCATCATGATTTTCGTGACCCTGTCCATCATTGTTACCGTGTTTGTCATTAACGTTCACCATAGATCTTCTTCCACATACCACCCCATGGCCCCCTGGGTTAAGAGGTTCTTTCTGCAGAAACTTCCGAAATTACTTTGCATGAAAGACCACGTGGATCGCTACTCATTCCCAGAGAAAGAGGAGAGTCAACCAGTAGTGAAAGGCAAAGTCCTCAAAAAAAAGAAACAGAAACAGCTTAGTGATGGAGAAAAAGTTCTGGTTGCTTTTTTGGAAAAAGCTGCTGATTCTATTAGATACATTTCAAGACATGTGAAGAAAGAACATTTTATCAGCCAGGTGAGTAAACTGGTATTCCCAATTATGCCGCTATAAATGTGGGCCAAAGACAAATATTTCGACATCTGTTTACCATAAAATGTTGTCATGGTTTAAATGTGACATTATAAGACATCCTTTTTATACATGTACCATTTAAAGCAAGCCCTCACATAACATAGTGATCTTAGTATGAATTTTTAGGAAGTAGTTCACAAAAACATAAGGAGCAAAAGTGAAGCAACTGTTGATTAAGCATTGTTTCTTATAATTGTTTCTTATAATTCTATATTAAATAATTCAATTACACATTTTTCTTTTTTTTTTTTTTTTTTGAGTCGGAGTCTCCCTCTGTCATCCAGGCTGGAGTGCAGTGGTGTAATTTCTGCTCACTGCAAGCTCCCCCTCCTGGGTTCTTGCCATTCCCCTGCGTCAGCCTCCCGAGTAGCTGGGACTACAGGTGCCTGCCACCATGCCCGGCTAATTTTTTGTATTTTTAGTAGAGACGGGGTTTCACTGTGTTAGCCAGGACGGTCTTGATCTCCTGAACTCGTGATCAGCCCGCCTCGGCCTCCCAAAGTGCTGGGATTACAGGTGTGAGCCACCGCGCCCGGCCTCAATTACACATTTTAAGTTGGTTATCCTGGTCTCTGGTAATTTATCTCTCATTTTTCATGGGATGATAGATATGTTCAACCACAGTATTTAGAAATAAAAGACCAGAAATAATCAGATTTTTTGATTAATAAAAAATTTAGTGTTACAACAGATATTTTGGTGAGGAAAGAGGATGTGGTTATTTACAGATTTTTTTTTAAGTGTCCAGCAAAAAAAAAAAAAAAAAAAGTGATCTGTTGCCTACAGCAAGTAACATATTTTCAATTTATATAATAACTTCACTTTACAGAGTTCAAGTATTTTACTCTAAAATTGGTGAAAATTAGTGCCAAGAGCCTCATCCCCTAAACAAACTGATGAAAGAATTATTTTATTTTATTTTTTTTTTTGAGATGGAGTCTCGCTCTGTCACCCAGGCTGGAGTGCAGTGGCGCCATCTCAGCTCACTGCAAGCTCCGCCTCCCAGGTTCACACCATTCTCTTGCCTCAGCCTCCTGAGTAGCTGGGACTATAGGCGCCCGCCACCACACCCAGCTAATTTTTTGTGTTTTTAGTACAGACGGGGTTTCACTGTGTTAGCCAGGATGGTCTCGATCTCCTGACCTCGTGATCCGCCCGCCTTGGCCTCCCAAAGTGCTGGGATTACAGGAGTGAGCCACTGCACCCAGCTAAGAATTTTTTTAGAATTATCCTTATACATTTTCTCTTGTGTTCTCAGACACTGCCTCATATACCCTCTCTCTTTTTTTTTTTTTTTTTTTTTTGAGACGGAGTCTCGCTCTGCCGCCCAGGCTGGAGTGCAGTGGCCAGATCTCAGCTCACTGCAAGCTCCGCCTCCCGGGTTCACGCCATTCTCCTGCCTCAGCCTCCCGAGTAGCTGGGACTACAGGCGCCCGCCACTGCGCCCGGCTAGTTTTTTGTATTTTTTAGTAGAGACGGGGTTTCACCGTGTTAGCCAGGATGGTCTCGATCTCCTGACCTTGTGATCCGCCCGTCTCGGCCTCCCAAAGTGCTGGGATTACAGGCTTGAGCCACCGCGCCCGGCCTACCCTCTCTCTTAACAATCTGTCATGTTTTTCATCCACTTAAATTTTTTTTAAAAGCACTAGAAAAGTGACTGCTGCTAGACAGAAACATTCAGCTGCCAAGCTGGGCAGATTTTTTTGTTTGTTTCTTAACATCTTTTAAAAACAGGCTGGGCGTGCTGTCTCACCTCTGTAATCCCAGAACTTTGGGAGGCCGAGGTATGTGGATCACCTGAGGTCAGGAGCTCGAGACCAGCCTGGCCAACATGGTGAAACCCCCTCTCTACTAAAAATACAAAAATTAGCTGGGCATGGTGACAAGTGCCTGTAATCCCAGCTACTCGGGAGGCTGAGGCAGGAGAATCGCTTAAACCCAGGAGGCGGAGGTTGCAGTGAGCCAAGATTGCACCACTGAAGCCTGGGTGACAGAGCGAGACTACGTCTCAAAAAAACAAAACAAAAACTTAATACAAAGATTTCTTCCCCCCGTCCCAAGATGGAGGATATTTATTTACTCTAGAGGGATGAGGACTCCCCTTCCTTTCAGACTTCCTTAGCCAGTCGTGCCTTGACTTTGTGTTATGGATCTGTTGCCCACTCTCTGCATCTCCCCTCCCCTTCCTAGTAAAGGGGACTCAGTCTCCTGTCTCCTTCGTGAATTTCTGTCTTGTCCTGGTCGATTCTTCTGCTCGGCAGCACCCTTCCTTCTGGAGCTGCAGCACAGGTGGAGTGGAAGAAAAGAAAGCCTGTGACATTTGGCCACAAAAACTCTTAAATTATAAATTTGTGATTATTTTCATACGAGTATCAGGAAGCACCCTAGTAAGATATACTGGCATACTAAGATACACTCCACCTCCTGGGTTCAAGCAATTCTCCTGCCTCAGCCTCCCGAGTAGCTGGGATTACAGGCGCCCGCCACCATGCCCAGCTGATTTTTGTATTTTTAGTAAAGAGGGGGTTTCACCATGTTGGCCAGGCTGGTCTCAAACTCCCAACCTCAGGTGATCCCCCCACCTCAGCCTCCCCAAAGTGCTGGGGTTACAGGTGTGAGCCACCATACCTGGCCTATACTGGCTTTTTATTCACGTAAAAATCAGACTTTTCCCATTCTGATCAGGAATGTTGACATATGCACACAGAATTCTATTGTTTCTATTTTCCTTCTTCAGTGCTGATGACAGTGTTCCAAGATACTTCCTTTGGGCATGATTAGCGAAGTCCCTGAAAGAACCTGAGCCTGTAGTGTGGTTGGGACATTAGATGCATTTTGAAAACTTAAGTAAATGCTATAAATCTGAATGTTACTCTTTTTAAATCCCTTGAGATGAATACAGAACAGTTGCTCAGTGTCTTGAGTGAAAGGCATCTTTTTCTCTTTTGCAGGTAGTACAAGACTGGAAATTTGTAGCTCAAGTTCTTGACCGAATCTTCCTGTGGCTCTTTCTGATAGTGTCAGTTACAGGCTCGGTTCTGATTTTTACCCCTGCTTTGAAGATGTGGCTACGTAGTTACCATTAGGAATTTAAAAGATGTAAAGACTACATTACGTCTTAGACCTGACATCTGGCTGTTGCACAGACAGAATCCAAATGCACGTGCTTGTTCTATGAACCCTGATTGCGTTGTCTTCGTGGAAATGGAACATCTCTTCACAGGGGAAACTCTGGTAAATGTGCTCATTTGTGGTTGCCATGAGAGTGAACTGCTTTTAAAGAAAGTGACACCTCCTCAGGCCCCTGCCTTGGTTTCCCTGAACATTCAGGGAGGGATAATAGGTCCAGGCTTGAGCTCATAGCCAGAGTGCACAAAAAGCTGTTGCTACTTGGTGGAGGAACACCTCCTAGAACCAGCAGGCCTCGGTGGGGAGAGGGGGAATCCACCTGGAGTTTAAGGAGGTCTCCACATTGAACTATCTGTGTGGACAGAGCCTGGATCTCCCACCCAGCACTGACCTCCTTGGTGGTTTTGTCTGAGTTGCAAACTGGGGCTGTGTTGTGCTTCTGTAGCAATGGGCCAGGCA